>NW_028297116.1:11888903-12084311 GCF_055798465.1 Pogonomyrmex barbatus
AAAAGCCTAACGCGACACCTAACGACACGCGCGGTTCAAAGATTCGCGAAAAGAACGACTCGAGGGTGGCAAGAGCCGCGAGGTAGAAAACTCGAGGAAATATTCGCGCGAGCGAACGCGGCAGCGGGAATTATCGGGCATTAGTCGATGGCTGCTTTTGGCGCGCGCTGGAGGATCAAGAGTGTATAAGGGGTGATGCGTGGAATGGCGAACGAGCAAGCGAGTAAGCGAGCGCGCGCGGCGAAGGGATAAAAGGGAACGGAGAAGTACAATCGATGAAAGGGTTGGACGTCAAACCCCTTCGTGTCGCGATCTTCTCCACCCTCGGTCGGACCGCCGCCGCCGCCGCCGCCGCCGCTGCCACCGCCGCCGCCGCCACCGCCGCCGCCGCCGCCTCCACCACTACCGCTGCGACTCACCCCTAAAGTCCAACCGCCCTTCCTCATCCATCCCCAGTCACCCAGTCTCACCCATTCCCATCCCCCGCCTCTCTTCGCGTCCCGACGACGCTCTGCCATCCGACCACCCAACGCTAACCCACCTACTACCCCCTTACCATCGTGGCTGTAACTCACCGCCACACGGTAGCGCCCTTGCCGCGTACACATTTACATAAATTATTGATCCCTAAAACACACCGCCGCCAATGCCATTGCCACTGCGGAGAATGAGGCTTAAGGAAAGCTGCTATCGTCGCGGCAATGTATCCCGCCGACAGCCGGATTCGCACGCCGTTTTACGCGAAGTAACTTGGACTCCACCCAATATCGAATTCTTACTCTATTTGTGTCAGTTTCTCTGAGACATATGCCTAGCAGGATTTAGTCATGTTTCTTAGATCTAGATAGGATTTTTACGAAGCTCACGCAGATTTCGATAATAACGTTTTCAAGGATAGGAAACGATGTGGGCGGCAAGTGAGACGCGCGATGTGCCGTCGAAAACGTCGGTCGCGCTGCGTCATTAAGCTACGCATTGTTCGTGGAGGGCTGATTGTCTTGGCCGCTCGTTTCAACCGTAGCCAGAGAGACAATTGTTCAATATTCCCATTGATCTGTGAAACGCCCCGAGGGCTGCCTCGTCTACTGACAGTGAGAAGAGAAACGGAGAGACAAAGAGAGAAAAAGAGAGAGAGATGTATACACGAGTTTAGATATATATATATATATATATATGAATGCCTTTTGTCAATATCTCTATTTTAATGATATGAGGCACCGAGCTGAGTTCCTCCCTCGTGATGTTCAGCTTTTCGCGCATTTACATGGAGGAAACTGGAGGAAAAAAGAGGGAGAGAAAACAGAGGGAGAAAGCTAGAGAGATCGGATGGATAGCTGACGTTGACGCGCCTTTATCTTCCCGGATGTATCTTCTTTTTTGAAAAGTGACACATTGTATGTGAACACTATGTCGAATTGGCCACGCACGCGAGGACGATTAGTGAGCGAAAGCCGTCGTTATTCTACTGAAAAATATGCGACGAACCAGCAGCGAACTCGTCAACGTAATTTGAGAAATGATGTTACGCGCTGCAGCGAGTTCTACACGTCTCGTCGAAATGAAAACGGTGCATCTTTCTATGCTGCATTATTCTTTGATGTAATAATCATGTACTAATCGGAATTTGGAAATAACAAATAAAAATAATAGGAAGTAATAAATAATTCATATAATAAAAATGACACAAATTTAACGTGACGATGACGTTAGGAATAAGATATTATGGCATTAAAATTATATAATTCTCAACGATAATATAATTGCCAAGAATGAATAAAAAGTGAACAGACATCGGTACTAAATAATATTAATATTTACTTTTATTCTACACTATATTACAAGAAATCTACAGTGTTCCTGTCGAAAGGCCGTATTATCTCGAATTGCGAGTATTACAACCGCAGTGATAAGTATACAGGGCAACAGCGGTCAGACACGTCCGACTGCGAAGGGACGTGCGTGAATGCCGAGAGACATTTGTTTCTTTCGTGGCACCTAGGCCGGGTGTCAGTAGACGCGTGGTTACAGTGACGGCTCGCAATGCTCGCAGATTCGTACGTCACGGAGTCAGCATTACCAGAGTTGGGCCCCGCAGCGACGACCGCGTCTATATCAATCACTTCGGCCGGTGACCGTCCTGCTGCCGCCCTTCGACTACCTACTACCCTTCGTTCTCGCCCCGCACCCGCCGCGCCGTTCACTTCTGCCCAACACACGTATCAACCGTCCACCTCCTCCCTCTTCTGGGCTTCGCGTACGTGCGTCCGGTGTGCCAGCCCGTGCTGCTAACCGACGTTCGGATTGATAATTTATGCCCGTTAATTATGACCATGCGGTCTCGCGCGCGATGGTATTTGACCGTGCGCGTAATCGCGATTTCGAGTTCGATGTTATCCCCCTCCGCAAATCGCAACCAAAGTTCGAAGATATTGTTTGAGTAGCGAGAATTTAGGCTAAACCCAACGTGAAATCTAACGATAAGACGTTTTCATTCGTTAAGCATGATTTAGAAAAGATAAAAGTTTCAAGAACTTTGCTCCTTTTGTGAAAAACTGTCGCATATATAATAAAATTAAATGTACGAAATATTTTAAAAGACCGCTTCCTTTAAGAATTTTGTCTGAATTGGGCTAAAACATTGGAATCATAATAAATTAGCATAAATAAGCAACATAGCTGTTATGAAAAACGCGTGAAACAAGTTTGTAGATTTATTACCGATCTTTCAGAGATTTTTCAAATTTAAAAAAATTTCGTAAATTTCTGCAGCCGGATGAAACCACACTCGGCAATTCGATGTCCACGAAACGGCCGAAATCCGTTGACGAACGCACGTACGGATCAACCCGAAGTACAATGGAATAGACGGATAGGCGCTCAGACGCAGCTTGGAGAGATCCGCGCCACGGTTATACGCTTTAATTCCTTCGACGGCTTTAATTCTCATATTCGTATTCCACCTCCGCCCAGATCCACCTCCGCGAACGTCGGCGCTGCCACGATTCTCCAACCCTTTCTAGCCCATTCGACCGCCTCCTCTCCTCAGGCCCCAACCCTTTGGACTCGGACGGGTACCACTTGCCCATCCATGGCTCGGGCGACACACGTATTTTCCGAGTTGCGAGCCTTCAAGTCGTTTCGACGTTCATACTCGCGGTGACCGCGGTCGCTCTTTTCCTATCTCTACTCGCGGAAAATGTCATAAAGTCGCCATCGGCGTTTTATCGCGTGAACCGGTATCAAGGGAAACGAGTCTCGGGGTTTGAGGATTAAGTTTACGCGTACTGCAATGCAGATGTTCGGTTATAATTAATATTTGCTAGATACAGTATACGAAGAGAAAGATATACTAGAGAGATTTTATATGCTCACGTAATATTGATACACGTACACGTACATGTGTGTATTAACTTAAAATAATATAAGGTTAATAAAATTGAATGTATGAAAATTTTTTAAATGTTATGATACATACTATGATTTAATAATAAATATAACGGATTCGAGTGTTATTAATAAAGTTATGTATTCTGTGTAATTAATATAAACATCAAAATAGAAAATCTATATAATAACGATATACTTCCCGGCTAAAAATATATTATAGTTTTATAAATCCTGGTTTAAATTGAAATAATTTTTCGCACGAGCCCACATGAAAGGGTTAGATCAATCCGGCAAAAATAATAAAGAACGCTGTGCATGAAACGCATAGCAAAGTCTTCGCGCGGCTACCTCCGTCGGAATTTATTCCGGAAATACGTCCTCAGCATGCGGAGGGGGATAAAGATATTCCGGTTTTTGCATGGATTAGTAATGGAAGCTCTCTCCCGGGATGGAAGCTCTTTCGGGGAGGGGGTGGTTCGACGCCGCGGTAAGGGATGCTCACTATTCCTCTCGTAGCCTTCTTTCTCCCTTCCGTTTGTATCTCGGGAGCCGCGACGCTTATCGACGACGCTCACAATCGAGTGATAAAGATCATAAATTTCCATCATTATTAAGATAAAGCAATAATTAATTATTATCAATGTTATTATTATGTATTATTATAAACGATTTTATATTTTGTTTTACTTTATCTTCTTATTGTTTATTAAATAATCGTAATCAAATAGGATTTCATAAAATTTCCATCAAACTTCATAATTAAGGTTAATCAGTTTGATTTGTCCAATTAATTTCTGTTTCCAATTTTAGATAATTTTATAACCTTATATTTACATGTAAAGTTTTAAAAATAAATAATATACTTGTAAATGATTAAAGCTTGATGCAAGCTTCCAAAGTACATTCTATAAATTTGCAAGCACTATGATATTCAAATTCTCTCTTCCCATCCCCATCGACTCACCATTCCTCATTTAGCAGCGAGCAGCTCAATAACGACCTTCGGACAAATTTCTCTTCGAAAAAATGAAAAAAAAAAAAAAAAGAAGCGCTCGAAGAAGACGACGCGCGGCGATGGAAATCGCAGAGAAAAAAAAAGAATTCACCTTTTTCATCCGCTACCTCGCGCGTCTCGGATTCGGGGTACTCGTCGACTGAACCCCGAACTGGGTGTGGCCGTATGGAGAAGGGTTGATGTAAGCTTATACGCATGCAGAAAGAGATGCCCAGGGGCGGAAGCGCGGGAGACGCGAGGACGGCACGGAAGAAGGGTCGAAAGGATAACGAATATGACGTCAATTTTAAGGCAGACTGGGGGAGAAGCAATCACCGTCGGCGGGGTTCGGTCACCCCCGTCCCCAGCACCCCCGGCTCGTTCCTGTCCCCGCGATTCTCGCGCTACACACGCGGACTTTGAACTTTGACTTTGTCGGAATAAAGGCAAGCAACGTAAGCCAGGTAGGCAGGCGGACGGCCATGTTTCGTATATGTTTTATGCGGTACTAACTGGTGTCCTTTGACAAGGCGCTTCGTGTATACGCCAATTTTAATCCACCACAGAAGATGAGTTTCTATCTAGCGCAGGATCAGTGTGAATAATATCATGTATAGACTTAAAGAATATGCCATCTTTGATAATACATAATACATATATCGAAAAATATATATATTTCCAAAAAGCTAGCGGACATACGATAGTGTGATTACGAATTGGAAATGTCTTGAAAGTGACATGTACAACAAAAAATATCGAATTTCCTACAAACAATTAACAAACAAATCAAATATTTCGTAAAGTACAATTCTGTTAAGATATGATAATAAACAACAAGGAACATCTCTGCCAATAATCGCATCGTTTTACGCCTAAAAAGATGCGAGAATAGCAGAAGTCAGAATGCCCTATTATGCGCGACAACGAGGGCTGTGAGAGTACCCATAACGACGTAATGACACCCACGATGAGAAAGTTGACTTCCTTATAATAATTGTCGTCATTAATAACGATCGTAACAGCGACGAACCATCTCGCTGGTTGCGATGAGTGGCGTCGCGCGAGCCCGGCGCGATAAAAGCACGGAAGTACGTACGCGGGCGGTCGAAGGCACGGATATAGAAACGCTTAAGTGGTGCATTGGAATCTCTCTCCGACCCACCCCATCGCACCGTCTCCCAATCTACAACCCCTGGCCCACCCTCCAGCCATCAGTCCCATCGGAGGCCGCCGACGACAGCCTATTGTTTCAACGTATTAGTCATTCGACGTATCGTAAAGTGTACTTCGCGATCCCTCATCCTCCATCGGTTGACGGAATCGGTCTCCAATCCCTGACGTCATCCCTAACACACGTCGACGGACTCACGGATTCTACCACCGACTTGTGCTTTCGACTTCGAACCGTGCCGAAGCTTCGCAGTTTCGCCGAAGCGTGTCGGTAGCTTACAGACTGCACAGATAGAATTTTAAAACAGAATCCGAAATAACGTTATTCAAATATTCAGGATATATTTGAGTTAAAATTTATAAATGTCTACTTGCATATATTGGCGACGAATATATAATAAATTTAGAAATTTAGATATAGAAATCATTAAAAATCATTAGCGAAATGTTGATTATAAGCAAATAGTATAAAGATCTTAAAATTTAAGATAAGTAAATGTAAAGTATGGCAAAATATAAACAAAATTAAAAGTTGTGAAGAGAAGTTGTGTAGAGAAGGATGTAATAACTAAGACTACAGAAAGAAATTAACAAAATCATTATCATCAAGCTTTGAAAATTGTAATTAATAAAAATATCTTGTAAAAATATCTGATAATCAGACAAATCCCATACTGCTATAATATTATAATTATAAACCATTTTTATTTCTAGACAAGTAAAAGAGGATTGGCAAAGTATGCAGGTAAGCTTAGAATACGAATTGCATCTGCACGAGAAATACAATACCGCTTTGTAACGCCACCGTAAATTATTTCGAGACCGGCACTAACGTGCAAAGTGCAAAGTTCATGTCGATAACGACTGTATCATGTCACGCTATCACGATCCATTCGCAGTTGTGAATTTTTCGAGGCAACGTAATTATTGAATGGATATAAATGGCACGTGAAGCCATTTCTGGAACATGGAACGGAATTGCGGAACTTTGGCACGCGAAATCTTTGAAAATCATTTATATCATATTCTATAGAGACGCATTAACTGTGTACCATTTTTAGTCATGATAAACTATTCAACTTTCGAAGTAGCGATATGATCATGTCACGGATATATTCTGCCTTTATTTTAAACAATTTTTAACTAAATAACAAAATATTTATTATATATTTCATATTAAGGTATGTCTAAAATCTCTACGTTAAATATATTATTATTAAATATATTATTATTGCATTTTACTTATATATGCACTTTTAACATATAATATGAATGTTATATAAATATGATATTTATAATAATGAATTAAAATTTATTAATGCATAAACTAACTTCTAAAACTAAAAGCAATTCCTGTACACCTGGGATTTCAAACCAATTCACGTAAAAAAATAGAAAGCAAGTACAGACACATCACACCATGTAATATCGCGCACGTAATATCAACTTCGGAAATTATTCTATACTACAATAAAACATATCATTGCGCATTGCTATTAAAAAAAATACTTTCACGAAACGATCAGCAAACAAGTTTAAAGCCACAGTGATATACGTTAGATATCTAAAGGAAATCTGACATCGCGAAAAAACGCTCAATAAACACGTTCAAATTTCACGTGGAGCGAATGTTCTCGTTCTTACGGCACGTGACAATTCCTTTTGCCTTTCATCGATCAGTTGATCGTTGAATATCGTGACCGCGCGACCGATCATACTTTAATCCCATGATATAATCGAGCGCCGGTAGTACGTCCGCGCCCCTTGTCGTGCAGTCGACTGCAACGACGCGACGAGCATTTGCACACGGCAGCCTGTAGATTTCGTAATAATATCGATTGAACCGCAGGGCCTCTATGCGTGCTCGATGAAATCGGAGTTCGCTCGCATCGAAGTGAACGAAGCGATTGACGCGATAAATTAACCCTCGGATCTCACTGCATTTCGCATATTGCTTTTCACGTATTTTTTATCATTAACAAGAATATTTTATAATCGTATTTAGTATTAATCCGATTAGATATCTAATTAAAAATAATAAAAATATTTTTCAACGTATAAATAAAAAAATTCAGAAAATTCCGCGTAATAAGAAATGTTATTAAATTAATCTAATTATATTTACCTCGCCATATGCTCTTACTTATAAATAAATCATTGTTGAATCAAAAAAAATGTTGATTTTCTCCAATTATATAATCTTCTGCGTTAGAAAGTTATGTAATAGGAACATATATACATATTACATTTTTTGTATTAAATAACATTAAAATATCTGTTGTTGTTGATTATCCAAAATCAAAGGATTATCATTACGTAATAAATGGATTTCGGTTGAAATTCCAACCGCTTCCGAAAAATGTCAGGATATTGTCCGTAATACAAAAGAGTCCTTTGTAAACATAATTCGGAATGCGAAGCACAGAGAAAGGCAACGAGCTTATGAATGCAGAATGGCGTGGTTTTGGCGGCAAGACCTACGAGTTACGTTCACGGGGCGATGCAGCTTGACAAGATTGAGGAGGCAGTACGTTGCGATTTATATATATACATGTTTGAGGTCAACCGATATGCGCTGCTGGCACCGAAGGCATCGTTCACCTAACCTGGTTTTCGTGAACGAAAACTCGAAATTCAGTGACATCAAAAGCTGACCATACTAAATCTCATACCACAATGTACATACTTAACATTTTGCCGGTGAACTGAGAAATAGATAACATCGTAGCGTTTGAAATTAAAATTGAAATGATCTCAAAACGTTATAGATTCAATTAAGGATTTATTAATTTCACATAGATTTTAAAGTAAATATAAAATTATTTTTCCACAATAATAATAAAGTATTATATTACTTATGATGCAAAGATCAAATTTCTAGATAAAGAAGATTCTCAGCTGCTATACTCTATGTGAAAGCTATATTTATAATTAAATTGCTAGAAAATAGCGTTATTTTTCTATTAACTTAAATAGCATTAATACCATTTAAGAGAATGACCATAAAATGTGACTAGCCAGTTTACTGTGATTTTTATCGCGCGACGTTAATATACTGTCAACAGACCTCAATGAATTTAAATTATTATCGGGTTTTATGACCCGATATAAAAGCGTCAAATGATTAAGGTGTGAACATTGTAGGTAGGAACAAACCGGTAATTCCGTACGAGCATGCGACATCGGCTGCGGATTAGCAGACTAAAATAATAATGTAGCATGGTACGAGCTATTAATATACAACGAAAGGCGTTCCTGTATGCACAATGCCTTAACTGCGCGGCGGCAGTACCGCGACCGTACCGCTAAAAAATGAAATAAAATAGAAAACAAAAGAATCAGTTGTAAAGTAATTATTAATGCCGAGGCATGCAACGCCACGTTGCTTCCCTGAAACTTTTCGGTGGCACGCGAATAAGCCGTATTCCTTTCACTCTCTGCATATATCTCAACTTCGATTGCTGAGAAATGGCAATTCAACCCTCGTCTAATTGTCGAACTAAACTTCTCATCGGTTATGCATCTTAACGTTAAAAAATTATATTTAATATATGTTCTAAACGTATTAAAATGCTAATTTTAATAAACAATCTTCTTTAAGTAATATAAATATAAATATCTATAAATACAATATAAATATCTTTTAAATAATTTATTCTTTTTTCTAAGAGTGTATTATCTTTACAAATTTAGATATTAAACAAAAAGTCAATAAGAAAGAGAAGGAGAGAAGCTTTTCTAGAGGAACTATACTACTAATATAAAATTAATTAATTTTTACTTAGAAAAATTTGTTTTCTTTAATAAAGTATAAATTAAAATGTTTAAACTAAATATGTGTGCATATTACTTAATAAATTTGTACTTATAAACAACTCGGAAGAAAACACAGAGACTTAAATCGTTTTTGTACAAGTATAACAGGATACGCAAAACGGACGCATGTCAGAAATCTTAGGAAGCTCGACCGAATGCCTTCGAGTCCCAAAGGCAGAGAGTCAGATATCGCGATTGCCAGCGGAATCGAGCAGAAAGAGAAGGAAGTCCGCCCGCGCGCCAATCCCGTGTAAACATTTGCAATGGATTTGCGAGCTATTCAAACGGTTAAATTCTCTTAAGAATTTGGTTTGTACAGGGGTGGTGTGCCACAGGCTGCGCCCACCCCATGCCGCCCTTGCCTATATACCGCGCCACGCCAATGATTCCTCCTTACCCCAAACGACGAAGACGATTTCTCCACCCCTTCAACCCCGCCTCGTTCTCTCACCCTTTGTATTTCTAACAATTGATATTCTTCGTAGTGTAAAGAAACGGACGACGCACCCTTGTTCTGCCGCCGTTCTCCTTACCGGCCCGATGTCGAACAAATAATACGGGCGGAAAATCTGAGGAAATTACCACGACGCGAATAAATCTGCCGTCCTGTCGACTCTTTCGGTTTTCACACCACTCTCTTTACTCCTTGCCCTCAGGATAAATTGGAGGTAGCGGACTTCCGTTCAACCTTTTAACTCATATATATATATGTGTGTGTGCGCGCGCGCGCGCGCGCGCGTGTGTGTGTGTGTGTGTGTGTGTGTGTGTGTGTATTAATCTTACTAAACTCAATGAGGCGACTTGCCAATTTTTTTTTTATTTCTTGTCTTTGCCTCTTTTTTTCTGTTCATATTTTATTTTCACATTCCATTATCTAATCGAAAAAATTAAAAATAAACTTTTTTACAGCACGTTGTATATTTTGAATGTATATATATATATATATAATTATGAAATAATAAATTTAAATAAAATAATTCAAACAAAATTTTAAAATGGATTTCAAAAATAATATAAAAGTTCTTTTTTTTCAATATTTAAATTCAAAATACCTACGTTTTTATAAAAAATAATTTAATAACTATTAAAGAGTTATAACTATTATAACTATCAATGTTTTTGAAATAAGATTCAAACCAATATATCTCTAGGAAAGTTAGTATTAGAATCGCTCAAGTCCATGAAAAGGCTGCGGATCACGCGAGAGCAAGGATATCAGTGGCGGCGCGAGCGGTATCCCTTAAGGCGGCCGCGAGGCAGGAACTTTACCGGCGAACTTCTATCAAGGGCAGAGGCGAGACCGCAACGATCAGTAGTCCTTCCCGGTAGCAGTTCGTCTCCGGTCTCACGGACGTATGTAAAGCAGCGACCGAAACAGCCGGCAGACCTCCACGACCGCTCCGGGGGCGCCCTTACCTGTTCCTCAAGACAAACAGTGGCGGTGTCTTAACAAGTGGACCAAGCTGCGCCCAAGACAAAGGGTAATTGAGGGTAGGGATTAATACCCCTATACACCAGAAATCCAGACCTCCTCTCTCCCTCTCTCTCTCTCTCGCACGCCAGAGTTCTGGCGACTGTATCTCTCCTTGAGAGCATACATCCTCCTCTCTCTTCTCTAGTCCCGCCACCGTCGCGTCAGCTTTCCGCTGACTCGCTCCGGTTGTATCTCCTTCTGGTGTCTTCGGTTTTCTCGCGTTCTGTCCCCATCCTTCCGTCCCGCTTCTCTTTCTCTCCCGTCTCATTCTAGAGATTCTCCATCTTTTCCTCCTCAACGTTCCTTCCCGTCTAGTTCGAGCTCCTTCGGAGAATCCCCACTGGAATACGACCGGGTCATCTTGCTAATTAAACAATCAAATACGGGCAGCCACCGGCTGCCCACTCCCTACCCGATTCTCACGGGTCTTCCGGATCGATTGATTAACTTCGCCGAAACTTCGATTGTCCCCCGCGAAAACGAACGAGTAACCCCTGTGCGGCTGTGCGTCCCGGTGAATCACTGTCCAACATTTTTCCTTCACAAGATACCTTCATCAAGGTTCTAGGATTAATTTGTACATCGTAAAACATTCAATGTGGAGAAGATAGAAGATAGATAAATAGATAGATACTTATCGTAGAAATCACTTTAGAAAAAAATGTTGTTCACTTTTAATTAAAATAAAATAATAAATGAATAATGTTCCCATAATTATAAAATTTAATGTTGTAAAATAATTAACGATTCTAGTTTCAAATGCTACATTAGAGAAGGAGGAAATACAATATAATACTTTTCCATATATAAAAATCAAATGTATTGAAAAACACATCATAATATTCGGAGACGAAGTTATAAATTAATTTCACAAAGTTAAAGTTGGTGTTATCTTGACTGCAAGTAAAGCAGAATCTCAAGCGATCACGGAATTCACGTTACTTCGGATCGAAAACTTGGCGAGGCCTTAACAGCTCCTTCGAGAGTGAACCTGGCGCGACTGGCGGGCAGGAGGGCTGAGCTTTACCCTCGCGGAATTATAATACAAAATGCCATAACTATCGTCCTAATCACACTTTATTCTAACTAGTCCCGCCGTAACGAGGTAGCGCAGTCCTTTGTGCGAAGCACGCGGACGAGCAGATCGTAAAGTAGAGCCACCCCACGGGACCTAAGGGTTCTACGTTCTTAGCGCACGAAACTCGAAAGGACGCATTTGGAAAGCGTGCGAATATTACGATTACTCTCCTAAGCGCGGTTCATTACTATCGTTTGCGCGGGCTGTATAGACGCGAGGGATTCTTAGCGTGCCGCTATTCGTTAGACGCGATAATGATAGCGGATAAGTATAACGATCGTACTCCAAGTTGCCAAGCATATCATAGATAGCTTCATATTATAGACAGCTGATATAAAATGTATATTTACGTACACACGAGATTAAATAATATCACATGTGCGAATGTGTGTAAATTAAATAATATTATATTATTTCAAATCGACAATAATTACAATTGATAGAATTGTAAATTTCTTAACATATAAAAACTTTATATTATATATTAAGTGTCTCACTTAATATATATATATATATATATATATATATACATACATACGTCTTCTTACACAAGATTAATGTATAACGATTAAATACAGAGAGAAAAAGAGAGAGGGAGGAAGGAAAAAATCTAAGCATTAAACGAGACACTAATTTATAACTTTCACCATGTAAGAAATATCTAGAATCTTATCCATCTCGTGCCGTTCGGAAATATATGATACGAAGAGAAAAATTCCTTCTTGAACGGCACAGAGACGGGAAGGGACAATTTACGTTGACGTGCGGATACGAGCGAGTATGTGCGGAACTACAGAGTAACGCTGTAATATCGAATTCCACGTTCCACATCCCGAACCACCCGCCCAAAGCAAACCTCCCCAAACATTTTATTGGAATCCTTATTCGAGCTGCCTTTCATTGCGGTTGAACTGGAATGCAAATAGGCTGGTGACACTCGATGTGGAAAGGAAACATCGCAATATACTTATCATATGTCCGCATATTGTTTATATGAAATACGTCAGATGCAATAAATCTTGTCACACAATTTTTATAAAAGCATGCAATATCATCTGTTCATAAAAAATAGCAATTTGACCGCGATTGTAATTCATTTCGCGAATGCTACATTTATTTTTATCAAACCGTTAAATTGGTAAATTTGCAAAATAACTATTAATTATCTTTTTCGCTCCTCGCGAGTTATTAATTACGCGTTGATTACGAACCGACGATCGGATATATTTGCAGCACGATCGTCTCGACGAGCATGTTTGGTGAAATAATCGCCTAGCAACGATACAGTGTCGTCAATGTATTAATTATTGAACCGGACGCAAGTCGTGGTAGGGCCGATAGGGACAACGCTGATGGTACGCAATGGAAACGGAGGGTGTAAGAGGAAGTTAGATTCGACGCGCCGACGAGCTAACCAGATACACGGCACGAGATAATTGCCGTTTTAAATTTTACATTTTATTGCCGATCGGTCGACGATAAGACTTATTGCGTGCATTCGATTGTAATACTTTATCTCGCGTGGCGATATCAGCTACCCTACCTTGTAAACCGTTGCACAAAGTCCACAACCTTGCTTGAACCCCTCTCCCTTCTACATCGTCCTAGCCATATACCTCACCCTTTTTGTCATTCGTACCTCCAGTGTAATAAAACACACACACACACACACACACACACACGCACGCACGCACGCACACACACACACACACACACACACACACATATTATATTTATATATATATATATATATATATATATATGCGTCTTGTATCAGGTTAAAGTTCTAAACATATTAATTATAATATATTTTATCAGTAATTTATAATTTATTTTTTAATATCTGTTGCTTTCTTATTTATTATGTATATCTAAATAATATATTAATCCTATGCATACTACGCATGCTATGCATTAAATAATTAATTTATAATCATTTATATTTTGTTTTAAATAATATTTAAATATATAACGTAATATATTAGAGAATTTGTATAGTACGTATATAGCGTTGTCTTTGTAAATATTTCGCTCTACGTACGATACACACGTTACACGAGAAAATTACATTCTCCCTCTCATTCCCACGAAAATTGCATTCCCGCGAAAGATACGTCGTATTCGAACTGTTCATTCGACCAGAGGCGAGGTAACAGTTAAGCTCACGATAATTTACAGAATAGTCAGAGTGCGCAACCTTTGACCTACGAGCGTCTTGCATGCCGCTGTTGGGTGGTTAAAAGGCGAGACTACCCACCGATCCGAATGACGGGGCGGCGGGAGGCAAGACGGGGGTGAGTTAAGGGTGAGTTAAGGTAGAAAGGGTAGGGGAAACGAATAAGGGACTTTTCGAGACCGTACTTACTTACGTACGTGTACCTGGCTGCGTACCTGGCAATGCCACTATCGATTATTAGTTGTTATCTTGGTGAAGTATTGCAACCCGGGAGCTAAGCGAGCCAACAAGTAACCCACCAAGCAACAACACCACCACCACTACTACCATCCGTCGCCACCACTACCACCATCTTTCTAGACGTTGCACAACCCCGCTTGCCCTCTCCTCGCGTTGCGGCGTAGACCTCGGCCGCGTACATACATCACTCGACACCGAGATAAGACTCGGATGGATCGTTATACTGCCCGGTCTATGATTAATAATTACTCGCGAGCCTTTATCAGATGCCAGACGACGGTTGAGTTACCTCGATAACAAGTAATCAAACCCCACGAACTCGCTGAGATTTAGCGCTAAACGAACATGTCCGAAGATCCACTACTGAATTTCTTTAAAAACATATGGTCGATTGTTGATAAAACTGGGTAGTAAACCTGTCAGTATGGATAGGCCTTTATTACGATCGTTAAGAATAAAGTCAAGTGATTTAATGCGCATTCTGATATAACAGAGAAAGAGATAACCGCAGAATTTAGACAATAGGATCCAGACATAAATATAAAATATAGTGAACAGTACAGTTGTGATATTATGTGTAATAGATAAATAATATATCTTTTAGATATTATTTAATTAGATAAAAGTATGAGATACTTAAAAATATAAGCCAAAAGCTAATTTGTTAAAGAGAATGACAGATCATTAATTTCAAATCAAGGAAACCTCATTAAAGATAGGAAAGGTGTTCTGTCGTTCCCGCGTGGCGTGCCGTGACACCTTTTCGCCCTTGTAAATGCAAATTTTATTAATAACGAGTAGGTTATATTTCAAATCGGTCCGAGTTTCGCGCCAACCGGTAATCGTGTACCTCAGGTCACGCACCTCTCATTGCACGCACATCCACCGAGCAACGAGAGACGTTCAATTTACGTATGTTAGTATAAACATGCAAGAGAGAAATCATCGGTTTTCAAACATATTTACTGAATTGCTCGTCCTCCTAACTCGCGGCCTCCACTTTCGCTTCTACTCTTTCATATCGCACGCTAAAGCTCGCTTTGGCTTTTGAAGCCGCGCGTTTTAATTTCCATTTATTCCGGTCGCATTACGCTCGATAAATCCGACGGCACACGTAATTTCTAAAACACATATATTTGATAAAAGGCCGCGAAGTTAACGTGCGCGGGATTGCCGCTATGTCTCGTCCAGGGGTTGGGATAGGGAGTTAAGAACAGCGTTAATCGCGATTTACCCTACCTCGCCCTCGTTAAAGCCAGATCGCGAGCGTAAGGGGCTCCAACGAATCGCGACTGTTTCTCGAACAGCAACGAGCAATCGAGGGTTGTAGCTGAACGGACGCGGCTAGGTAGGGCTATTTTCTAGCCACCACCATCGCGAGACGTGCATGTTCCGTGCGCTATCGTCGACCACGATCGGATATCAATAGAATTTGCATAAAAATCTATACGCGCCTTCCCGACCGACCGGAATAATATTGCTCGCTCTTTCATTCATCGACGATGAGCCGCATCGACCTTTACAATGGATCGACACGCTCGCGCAGTAATTACGGAATGGGGATGAAAAATAAATAGAATATAATTATATTGCTTAAAAGATGAATATAAATAAATGTTAGCGGTTTAATGGCAATTTGCCAGCAAGGCAATAATTACCCTAAGCGATAACTGTTATACGTTAAAAGAAAGCTGAAATTTTATGAGACAAAAAAATAGTTGCGATATACTTACATAAAGGTAGCTAAATTTATTGCAATGTTGAGTAGAATATTTTAAAAATTTTTGTGTGTAATTTAAACAGGTTAATGGAAATTAAAGAGGACAGCAATACACAAAATATTTTTTTTGCACTTTTCTGTTAGTATGCGATAACTAAACGTAGTTTTCAATGAGAAAGGTAACATTAAATGGAACATGTATAATCTTGCATAATGTAATTAGTTGCACCTCGCATGAAATTAACGTGAAAATATTGTCCCCGATTTGCGTGTGTTGTCACAAAATTAATTCTGCGTGACGAAAAATGTCACGCGTCCCCAGATGTTTCCTTTATCAAACAACATACACAATGCACTCCACCAAGCAAAACATTGATTCTCGATGAACGTTGTTCTAACCCGTCTTTCGTCGTATATAGGCTTAATTAGGCTGCCAGAGCGCGTGGGAGTTCGCAACTTGAATCAACATAGCAAATCGCGATCTTGGAGAATTTCAAGATGTCCTCCACGCATCCTCAATTAGTCCCACATGTTTCACTTTTGCTTGTTCAAATCTCTTGATACTACATACGTATGTCTAATGCCTACCTGCAAACAAGGGGAAAAAATATTTTACATCTCGTACTAGCTACGGCACATAAGAAAAATGATTCCCTTAAAATTATAAAATAATCATTATTTCCTGCGTATACAAAAGTTAGCGTGATACATGTCTCCATTACGGATTCTTCCACAGGAAATATTCATTGTCATATATTTCGCTAATTGCGTGACCATGTTAGCCTCGATTCCTGGCGCGAGGTGCGTGTTGTGCGTCTGCAGGACGTGCATGTACGCACAACACGAGATCTCCACAGAAGGATCACGACGGTTTCATGTCACTCCCTTCACATGGGACGAGTGTATTTTATTTGACGGCCTCACCTAAACGTCTTCTATTCCCCGTCGACACCGACGCGCGTGTCGACACGCCCGGAATTGAGTCGCGTATTCAGTTTTAAAGCGCGATCTTGTTCCGGAAGTGGAATCAGGAGAGGTCCTCGGGGATTCGCGAGATGCGTATCGCTCTGTTTCCGATGCCTTACGCAAAATAAAAGTAAAATGCATTTTACATGTGTAATGGAAACACATTATTAAAATTCCTTTCCCTAAAGAGCCATTTCTTTGAAGATACAAACGGGTTTTATTCACCCGAGAAACATATTCTTTAATGAAACTGACGTTGAATGTTTTTTAACGTGAAAATGATCATCACTCTTCGAATTTAAAATTATATAATAAATAATTTATCATAATCGCGTATTTTTCCTCTGTAATTTGATAACATTTTTATTTGCGCAATGATATATCTAATTTACTATCGATCCGTTGAAATTTACTCTTTAAATAAAACACACTGCCAAAATTTTCTCTGTGTGCTCGATTCAATAACGAGAATTCATCGTGAAACGGAGAGTAGAAATTTTTCAATTGCCTGCCGAGGAAAAACTGAAGGCGCATACATGCCAGACGATATTCAGTCTCAGAGAAAAAAAAAATAAAATCGTTCAAAACGCGCGCGTAAAAAAAAGCAAAGGTTTGCCGCGGTCGCTTCGCTTTCATCGCCTTCCTCGCGGAAAGGATCGAGGGTTCGGTTTAAAGCTTTTGACCGGAAAGTACTGGCGTCGTGGTAGATGCCGACGCTCGGTGGTCCGCAGCTGATTTCGATTGAATAATTTATGTTTCATTACAGGGAGGGGGGCCGAGCTTATAGGCCCCTCGCAAACGGCACTCGTGTGTTTGGGAGAAAAGGCCTCGACCAACATTGCGCCGGTTGAACCGGACGGCGAGCCTTTCATATATTTCCTATACCTAGCCATTGAGAGCAATGTGAAAAGAATTTTGTATTGAGGTTATTGAAGGGGCGCTGGACCGATACCATGATAGGCATGGCAATGGCTGACATTGCACTCTTATTACGAAGGAATTCATGATTGCGTAAACTTAAATAAAATTCTTACATGTTTTGCAGGAACTCCTTTGAGAATTCACATTTCTTCTTATCCTGAATTCACAGTTTTCTTTTCAATTTGCTAAGTAGCAAAATAGAATTCGTATGTTACACATTGTATGCTATACTGTATGCTACATTTATATTGTAATTAATATGGCATGTAATTAATAGAGTATGAAAATTCGTAAGGTTTCACGGCGAATTATCTTATTCGAATAAAATTCAAGACAGTATTATTATTTTCTTGATGTCAATAGGAGAATAGAAGAGAAGATCGCTTCAAAGCGCCATGAAACCTTTTCGAATTCATGCATCTCAATAATTGCATGTTAATGTGTAATGAGTGATTCATTTTTTGTTTGATTTTATTAAAAGTAAGGACTCTAAGGCAAGAAATTTGATTATTATATTATTTGCTCGATTCAATTATCGCGCAAATGGATAGATATCAATAAATACCGTAACAAAATAAAATATATCAACAAAAAGTACATAAGAAAAAAGAAATCGCTTCATAAAATATAAAACTCGATTTCCTTCTGTCTCAGTGAGGAACGTTGTGCCATATAAAATATCTACAGTAAATGTAGTACGCCCGTCAATATTTTATAACACGACAAAATGAATTCTGCCTGAAAGCATTCAATGTCCTACCCGTCGTATACACTAGAATGGTAATATGTGGAGTATCTCTTCATTTTCCATTTGATCATATGCATCATAATTCTTAAAACTAATTTTTATTTATTTAAAGATATCTCGATGCTAGTAATACAGAGCCGGAAAACTTGACCAGGAATTTAAAGCGGAACGATGATTCCGCATTCGCGTTTGACCCGAGAAATCACAAGTTCCTTTCAACCCTCTTGAAGTTACACCGATCTAGACAGTCGTGATTTACCGGCTGAAATTTGAGTATCATGAGGCACGCGAAATGCGTATCGCGAATCCAATATACCGTACGCGGGGTTCCCTCTATTGGGCGGTCATAATTCACACGGGGATTCCATAACAAAAGGAACGTGTATATGCGTACGTATCGAAACACCGGTTTATATCACCGGAGATTTGTGAAAAGGATCGTTTTCACGTCAATTCGCTGTGTAATCGTAAGCGAACAAAGATATGTGTATTTAAAAAATGAAATCAATTCGGAGAGTGCACGCAGAAAAAGAATAATGAGTACTCCCATTCGTAGGAAAGATGTAACAAAATCAAAATAAGTACACGTGTTAACAAAATGATTTAAATTGACTTCTAAATTGAATTTAACAGAAAGAATGTGTAAATTCTTTAATATATAAATATTAATATATAAATATTAATATATAATATATTTATATATTAATATATTAATATTTATAACTTTATCTTAATTCATTTAATTAAAGTACGTAGAATTTTAATACAAAAGAAAATAAAAAAATATATCAACAAAAAAACATATTTTATATTTTAAATTTAAAATTCCTTGGATTGGCAAAAATGTTCAACAACTATCATATATTTATTGTACTTATTAAATACAATATAAATAGAAATCAGGTCTCATATTATGATTCCACAAAATTTAATAAATTTAATAAATTTAATATCATGTACTTCTATCTTTCTTCATATTGCAGAAATATTGGAGCACAATCATTCTTCCGATATTGTTGAAAGTGATATATTGGCAAGTAGTCATACATAAATGGTTTCCAGGTTCAGATTCCTTAAAGCAGTTTCAATGCAATCATAACTTATGCAATTTCAAAGTCAGCCATTTATCCGGAATCGGTGGGAATCACGCGGATGATGTTTGCCCGAAAGCTAATCCCTTTCGATCTTATATTAACGAACTGAAATTGTTCAAATCGACGGCGGCAATTCGCAGCTACCCCTTTCTATCGGGGAGTCAGGGAGCCGTTTTGCATGGAGCATCCAGTCGATAAGAAGACGGTCGACTAGCGACCCCTCATCTCTTACCAGAGGTATCTACCCTACCGACTCGGGGATGATACATCACGCTAAATTAATTTCTTACGAATATATTAAAGAATATTTCATGCTTTTCGTAATATACAAAAAGAAACTAATACATTAACGAAATATAAATTTTCTTCTGAAAAGTATCCATAACAAAGGTACACATCACGCTTCAATATATATAAGAAATAATTATTATTTTGTGATTTTAGTCAATCCAATAAAATAAAAGCATCTAAAATATATTTACAGTACATTTTATTTCATGTATAATGTACAGCATCTATCTGTCGAAAGATTATTTCTATCGCATTTCTATCATTCTGCAGCAATTCTATTAAAACAATGATAATAATGCAATGATAATACAACTATATAATTTTAAAAAGTAGTAAACTGTATATAATATTAATCATGTCATACTGCGATTGTATATCCGACCCTTCAATTGTTAAAAATTGAAAAGTTATTATATTAAAACAAGAAAATTATATTATAGTGGACTACTGAAATGCAAGTGCAAATGATTCTAAAAATTAGCTGTCATTAGCAATACAAAATAATGCGCGATCGTAAAAAGAAAATGACATACTCGTCGCTTCGCCGAGAGATTTTCTCGGCTTAAATCACGACTGTCATCGGACCGCGACAAGAATGACATTAAGGACGGCTAATCTACCATAACCGCGGATACACAACGATGCCGATATCTGGCAATGTGTTAGTGCCTCGTCGACATTCGCTAATGGGTGAGGGCCACCATTGCACTAGCACTTTCGCGCCGGGAATGTTAACGGGCCTTTCTCGTGTCCCCGATGCATTGGTGGTTATCGTTTGAACTGCATTATAGATTACGCGCGGTAAGGCAATAATAATTGCAATCATTATGCAAATATCCAACCGCCCCTCGTTACACGCCGAGGTACTTTACCCTGCTAAACCACGGGACCATTCGTTCCCCGCCTACATAGCGTAGGTATTCTTTTTACCCCGGGTATGCTGGCAATTTGAAGTGTGCACAACGCATTGTTGCGGACTGTTTGAACAAAACCTTTGAGCTACAAAGAATGTTCTCTCAGCGAAAAGTGCCGCATGTATTTTTTTGTTATTTTCAACACGTCAGACGCAAGAAAGTTTTTAAAAAATGCCCCGCTTTATACGTTTTGCAAATAAATAATTTAGGATAATTTCGGAAAAGCTGTTTCTTTAAAAATATAACTAAAAATAATTATTTTGCTTTTTTTAATAAAAAGCAAATCAATCATCACCATTCAGTTCCGTACAAAACATTCACGATTTGATAAATTATTTTTACTCGATATTAATCACGTTAATTTATTTTCCAATGGAATAGTGCCCGAACAATGGACGCACAATTACGAAAACATTTTTTATGAAAAAAAAGAAAAGAAGAAATGATAATCGTAATGGTTTCGCAGTGTACCTTCGACGTGTCCTCCGCGACAGAATCGTTCGTCGAGAATAAATCGACACGCTGCCATGGGCTATTCGTTCCCGTCGGCAAAAACGCATCTGTCCATTAATGTTTCGTATTCCCGTAAGATACGGCCCCGGGGACGCGATTCATTTATATAACCCCGCTCGTACATGGCATGCCAATACCCGATCGACCCTTCCCATGATCGTTTGTCATCCCCCTGTATATCTACGTGCGTGTACGCGACACTTCAACGGCGACAAAAGGCGTTCTTGCATTCCACAAATAAAACTATCAAAATTATAAGCATGCACATGGTTCACCATACATGATGTCCAACAATGCGTGTCCATGAAAGAATTTATAATAAACATAGAGAATATGGATAGCATCCAACACAAAAATACTAATACAAAACAGAATTCAGATGTAATGATAATTTAAGCAATATTAATTAATTGTAATTAATAATTCGGTCATTTATGTTTAAGTTTGTCAATGAATTAGTTTTCGCGATATAATAAATGTCATGATTTCACCGATTTGCTTATAACATCATGAATGTATTTAAGAATATCGCGAAAAAAATTCTCATTTTGATCAAGTTACGCGATAGATAAGTATCGCAATCGCGTTCCGAATAGTTCACACACACCCTAATTCGAGTTGTTCTCCGACGTATTTGCAATAAAGTAATTAGGCTCGAATTCGCCAAGGCGTCGGCGACAATTGATACGAGGCGGGTTGATCGCATCGGCGAACTTGCAGTAGGCACTCGTGCCTAATGAGATCGAGTCGCGATAAGGCGCGAAACAGGGGCACTTCCGGTCACATTAGACGGTTATTGCTGTGCTTTGTGCTTAATTTATGCGTGCGCGCAGTTCTTCATCCTCGACTATCTGAATTCGATTCATTAGCGAGAGCGCTCGTCGCATTTCCAATAGGTAGACCATAAATTTCCGCCTTATCTACATTGCTCGTCGCGGGAGTTCTACAAGCGTGCGTCGACTTTAATAAATTGAAAAATCACGCTATACTTCGCGACTAGGATCTCCGAGGTAATATGACTCCCTGACTTACGACGGCCCGTTATCATATCGCGGTAACGAATATATTCCATTACGTGACAACTGTGTGCGTATGAGATGGCAAAGAGAAGAGGACGGAGAGGAGAGGAGAGGAAGAGTGGGCGAAAATCTACTAAAATATATTTAATCAGGATCGTCTCGTAATTAGGATAAAACATTTCTGAACCACACGTGCCTACCTAATAAAGATGTAGATACGTCGCTTGTACCGGGATGACGTATGATCGACGGATTTCACGCAAACGTCGGAATTTCATTCTCAATCTACTCATTAGTCCGTAATACTTAGATACGCGATACTTATATATTAGAAATAGTATATTAGAAATTTTTATAAGCAGTAAATGCTCTGATAAAATTAATTTTTAATTTGCTTTCGATTAATGACAAAATGTTAATTATTAATCATATTTCACTATCTTAGTATACTCGTATAATTATATAATTGTACAAAGAATTGTAATGCATATTGTGAATTTTTATTACGCGTATTAAAATATGAATTTTGAGAAAATTTAAAAAAAAGTAAGTTATAACAAATTAATTTTTATTCCTTACAGATAAAATCAATATTATATTTTCCGAGTCAGTTTCTGGGTGAATGTTAAACGCGGAGAAACTCGCTGAAAAACGCTCTCATATTTTTCCATAGGACCGAAATAAATATATGCGGATACGTCGGAATTTCGTTGGGACAGAATGAAGGGGGAAACAGGCAGGCAGACGTACCGCAGTCAGATAGCGGAAGTAGTAGACGACAGCTTCCGATGGACCGTATTGTGTACGAATCGCATGCAAAATGCAGGAGCCAAATATGAATACGCCTCGACAATGGCCTCCTCCGATTTCGTTTCTTTCGATCGTATCTCGCGTAATCGTGACAGAACGATGTTCGAGGGGTACATAATTTTTGAATGGTAAAGCCGAACGTTCTCGCGTCGTAATCGAATCGCAGCGAAATATGATTTCTTCACAAAAGACGCGCACGATTGCTACTTACGGAACAATCCTTCGCTATTTGTCTGCAACATTAACTGGCAGGAACAAACGTAATGCGAATTAAATTAATATAAGATATGCGTGAAAAAGATTATAAATGATTATGAAGGAAAAAATTTTGTCATTTATATTATCTTATTCTCGCGTGTAATATCCAAGACCACTGTTTTTAATGTAACTAATATTATTTTCCTTTTGAAATTCGCGTCATTGTTTAATTACCACGATATTTTCCTCAAATCTTTCGCTTTCACGTTTCAGATTTTTTTTTCGCGCTTGCAGAAGACAGTCTGTCCAAAGTCGTCTACATGTGACGTTGCTCAACGGCAGTATGTATGGACGGCGGGTGATTCTTTAAGCGTGAAATAAATAACTCGGAGGGCTCGGCCGAAAACGTGACGCGAGCCAGTTTTCGGACCCTCCCACGTCACGTTAACGAGAAAAAACCAAGGGAGCACATTTTAACGTCAACAATTAAAAATATTGTACATATATTATCGGGCTCGCCTCTTTGCCGCGTACAGCTGCGAGGGTCGTCTTTGCTCATCTTTCACGATTACAAACTTGTTTTGGGTACGCTTGCGACCGTCGTAATTATAGCAGGCACACGTACGCGACATTATACATGTTGTACACGTATGTGACCACCGTATGCGTAGAGCAACATATGCTACGTCATGTTTTATATCTTCAACAACGGAAAAAGAATGCTTTCCATTCTTATGGTATCTCCCTCGTCTGCGAAAATAACAATACCACGTATGAACGCTGAATTAATTCAATACACGAACATCTGCGACACCTGTAAGTGCGTGCAATTCCGTATTATAATAATAATTGTTTGTATTTTACATTTACTTGATTCAAAAACTTTAAAAAGTGAAGAAAACAACATTTGATTATTTATTTTATAGCTGAGAAAATTCTATTATTGCTACGAGCAAGTGATTAAAACGTTAATTTATAATCTTCTAATTCTGCTATTATACGAATGCGTGACGCGACAAATTGAAATCAAAAATGCTCATCATACTAGGTCAAACTCTAGTAGCATTCATCTTACAACATAGATTATCAACGGATACAAGTTTGTCTTGCATTTCATAGAAATACCGCGTTTTCGTAATTACGCGCGTTTTTTCTTTCTTGCGAAACAAGCTGCTCCCATCCTTCATTCCGGACAGGGCTCCTCATCGCCGACTTGCTCTTATCTTGATATTTTTAGGAGGGCATTTTCCAGTGCTGCACGTTCTTTTCATTTCATTTAAACGGCGAACGGGAGAGGTAGGATCGTTCAGCGCTCTTGCAACGGATAGCGCTACATTTTCATTAAGGCCGTTGATTTATTGGTATAGTTAGCCCGGTCGACCTCGTTACGGCAAGGAGATCTAAGGATTGCCCCTCATAGCTTTTCGACATGTGAAAATCTATAAATAAACGTTTGTACACTCCACGATTTTGATTATTCTCTATGTATATTAAATGTAATACATCTATTTGTTATGTCACTTAACATCGCTTCTTTCTCAAGATTAAGAAAAATAGATCCTGTGCCACGTAAATATATTAGAGATTGCGTCTAATAAAAAGGTACATTCGAAGTATTTAAAGTATTAATTAAAATATTAAATTAAAAAATGTTTTCAAACAAAATTAATTTTTGTAATTAAATATTGTCCAATTTGTAATTTCATTATCAGCTATTTTCTAAATACTATTTAATAAGTTCTATTTATTAAACATTTTTTTTGCTGGATTTATTAACAAAAATAATTAATAGTAGTAGAATGAAACCAATATCGGTAGATACACGTATAGAAAGAGGCACAAATGTAGGCCAACATTTTATCTTTATTTATCTAGTCACTAGTGTGTCGACGAAATTTAACAGATCTCTAGGAGGAACCAGAAGAAACCAATTGATAAATCGAAGAGCTCCGAAAATAGAATAATCTATGGTGAGGCTGACGGAATTTTGCCAGTGGCTACCAGACGCAGGCATCATTTATATAACGTAAAGGATAGCGAAACAGAAAGGATTCGCGAAAGGTGGCGGCTAAAGGGAAGACGAATCGACGACACCACTGTGCCAGCCCGCAACTGACATCTTCCATACGTCAAAGCCTCGCCGACTCGTCTTTCCGAGCCTCCGAAAATGTTTCACCTTCGTATCTGGATTAAAGAGGGTGGCGAAAGATATTTTATCTTCTAAAAGAACGAGAAGCGTATTTGAAACATTGAATAATTAACTTAGTTAAATATGTTTTTGTCTATATTTCTACAAAAATATTCTTATGCTAAATTGTTTTTAAATCCTTTCGAAATATCGGAAAATAGTTATAGCCTTTTTTAAATATCGTTGTCGCATTGATTTCGTTTCTTATATTATAAATTATAAATTTCTTCTTCCTTGTTCTTATTTTTTCCTCCTTTCGTATTCTATCAATAAATATAAATCGGAATAAAAATAATAGAAAACTTAACCTATTTCGATCAAAGCATGACATTTATGAAATCTTAATCTAAAACACAATTTAGAAGGAAAGAAAGGGGATCAGAGATATTAAATTTTATCGGCTACATGATTGCAGGACAAGTCATATTACGAAACGTAATGGTCTCGCTTGAAATTGAATCTGCAGAAATATCGCAATCACACGTACACGCATATTAAAATTTTTTACCCTAAGATTGCGTATCAGTCTTAACATCTTCCGGAAGGTAGCGCCGAAACCATTTCAGGGAATCCCGATTGCTACCACATGCGGGCGCGTTTAAAGTCGTACTAATTAACACGGCAGCGATTCAAGATGTCGGCCGTACAGTGGGATGAGTCGAGAAGGAGGAAGTCTTAAGGCAGCGTGTTCTCTCCGGGGAGCCAAGTGTTAGGAGAATTAACAGCAACCCCTGATCTTGGCCCTCTATGCTATCTCCCTAATAATAAACTGGTAATTCCCAATGCCCCTATAAGTTACTCCCTTTCAACGCCACAATGACCTACGAGTGCCAAGACGTATTGTCTACCGGGTGTTCGTGATCTGTTCTGTTGGACTCTTCATCCTGCAGGCCATTAGTTGATTGAATAAGGAAAACAAGCTAAGAATTGCCCAGAGAAACGTCATACTTGTAAGATAGAAATGATAACTGTTGTTATGACATGACTATAGATATATTTCTGACGATCTTTTTTCATCATTATACAAATTTTCTAAATGAGAATTGATTTGTTTAACACACAAACAAATCTTACATTTTTATAAAAAATGTGTGTGTGTGTGTGTGTGTGTGTGTGTGTGTGTGTGTGTGTGTGTGTGTGTGTGTGTGTGTGTGTGGTGTGATGTTTTTATTGTCAATTATTTTTAATATAAATACGATTAGTACATATCTTCATTACTTTACAAGATAATGTACATGTTTTAAAAGAAAAGTCATTATTTATCTTACAATATTAATTAAATTTAATTAATAACATTAAACAAATAAAAAATGTAACATTTATTAATTAATAATGACAGAAAATAAAGAAATGTGTAATCGACACATATTTATAACAAACTAAAATATTGTAACTGAGATAGTTAATAAATTCTAGTGATTTCTTGAATGAACAAATTTGCTAAATCTCAACTTTGGTTTACCATAATGGAATATTGATGATCGCCGGTTTTGCGTGCGTTCTCTCTTCCGGGCATTTAGCGAAACTTACCCCCGACCGGACGTTAATTCGCACTCTGAATGAATTCATCATGATTTCGGTGCAATGCTCACCCGTTACATCGTTACAAGTTCGGTGTATCCTAGAACGTGCACACTTTCATCATAGACACCCACCATGGCCTGTAAAGTACCGTGCTTTCCGTGTCGGGAAGGGATGGAAAACGCGAACAAGAGAGACGGAGCGGATGTTGGTTACAGGATAGAGAGAACGAGGGACTGTAAACTTCCAGGAGGAAGCTCAACCTCTCGACGGGAACCAGTTAGATTTATGGCCATAAATTCCTATCCAATAAGAAGCAAGATCCATGTATTCTCTAACCTTAGCGATATATACAAGTACTCAGTCTTGTGTAACAAAAATTCTTTGATAATTAAAAAGAACCCCAAAGATATGCAGAATCCTGAAGATACGCAACTGCACGGAAGAAAATTTTTTTTCACAAATATAAAACAGAATGTATAATAATAAGTATTAATATAAGTATGAAAAATAATGTTCTAAACAGAATTTATTTTTTATACTTATATTAATATTTATATGACATTGCTCTATATTATATTATTAACTAAAATTGAATACTGCTGTTAATTTCTTTAGAATTTTTATGCGCAAATTAAGTAAAAATACACATGTAACCATTTTTATACAAAACTTAAAAAAATGCATAGTGATTCTTAAATATCATAATTATAAGCTATGCTCAATATTACAAGTCGTATTTAGCCTAACATTGGTTACAACTGTAATAATGTTAGTAAATTATATGTGTGCATGCTTGATAAATCTAATTGCTTTGGCCTTTGGGAAGAGGCACTAAAAAGCAATGAGAAGCGTCTTATTGCAGGCAAAGGATATGTTCTCCTCTGTTTAGCGTAGATATCTGCTACGTAGATTAGGAACGAAGGGGACGGTAACAGTGACCGATAAATTTCGCGGCGACTGTCTCTTACTTGTGTAATTAAACACACAATTTAAACAGACCGTTAGTGTCACCATGGCCGAACCAGAAGGTCTCCATCCGACGGAGATCTAAGAGCGAATCTTGCTATAATGATGTATATCGATTTATGAGTTACTAAATGATACTACGATACGATATTTACGGGCTACCGATCGTTTACAATAATTAGAATAATTAGTTACAATAACTGGATCAATGATAGAAATATTTTACATTTCCTCATAATGCAGGAAAGATATTTTAAAGATATAAAAAATAGATTGAATATAATTGATAAATCACTAATGTTTTTAGTTGACTCCTATTATTTTTACGAGATACATTTTACATTCTTGGTCCAATTCGAGAACGATGTTACTGTAACTGTACTATTTCCTATAACCCAAATATTATGTGCCTGAATGGGATGTGTGTTTTCGTTCTGCATACATATAGAAGCGCTATCATCCTAATTACAGTATCGTGATGACCCGCGTCGCGTACCAGTCGAACATCTGCGATCCATCGTGACGGATAAATCACCTTGGGACCACCCTCCAATCGCGTCTCGCCCATCGCCTTGCATATAGACAGTTACTAATGAGCCGACCCCATTTAATTAACCGTATATGGTTTCGATGTCGGATTATTTCCCGTTATATATATATATGCGTGTATTATCGCCGCGCACAACACACAACTACGACTATAACGAATTTATTCCAATGTAAAACAATATTTCATCGCGATCTCTTTCTTGCGCTAACACACCTGTTCGATTCGTATCATAGTACGCTGCATTTGGATTTGTAGATGCGTGCGTTTGTCGGTAGTGGTATTCTAGAAACGCGGAATCTTAATGCAATTCATTGTCGGCCGTTATCGGGAAATGAATTGCAAATCACTTTGCATGCACCAAGCAATTTGCGGATCTCACTAATATATTTATTCCGTTTTTCGCATAAATAGATAATAAATAAGATCAAACGGGATATTACATAATTATAAATATTAAATAGTTTTAATCATGTTATGATTATCATTATGCTTATTAATAAAAAAATGTTTTGATATTATATATAACAGATTCAAACCTATGTTGATTGATTTTATCAAATATTATTATTACTTTGTACATAAAATAATATATACGTGTACACTTGTGCAAAAAAATGAAATACGTGTATAAATAAAAAAGAAAATTATTTGAAAAGAAAACAGTAGTTCTTATTGAGTTCTAAAGAGCTACGAGGCATCAACGCCTTCGTGGCGCAATCGGCTAGCGCGTTCGGCTGTTAACCGAAAGGTTGGTGGTTCGAGCCCACCCGGGGGCGTTATATTTTGCATATCAATTCCAAGTATAATTTTATTATGTTATTTACAAATAACTAAAGCAAATTTTATAAGTTTCAGATTAAAATTTAAAAAATTGTCATTAATAAATTTATAAATAAAAGACTTAAATTATTATAAATTAATTAAAATTGTAAATATAACAAAATCTTTTTTTATAATTTATATTTAAAAATACTCTGACTATATATTAAAAAATCGTATTGAATTATTCATTCATATAATGTGTTTCATTTATTTTATGCGATCATTTGAAGTGTTATTTAATAAAAGATAATAATTTAATTAAATCTTAATTTAACCCTTAATCACAAATATTACTTTTATAATCATACATTATTTTTTTCAATATTTTTTACGTTATATATAAATATATATTTTCATATGTAATATTGAATCACGATAATCTTATAATATAGATATTTATATTATTATTCTTTCAATACACAGATTATAATATATCTAAAATGTAGAAAAATATTTAACATATACAAAACCCAAGTAATAAAATGTTAAAAATATTACGATTCCATTTTGAAATTCAAAATGCAAGGCATGTTGGAATTTGCTAAATATCCTGATAACTTGTAAATACTCACACTTCTTCAACGGCGCCGTGGCTTAGTTGGTTAAAGCGCCTGTCTAGTAAACAGGAGATCGAGGGTTCGAATCCCTCCGGGGCCTGGAAGCGAAAGTGTTGTTGCTTTAGATTTTTTTTTCTTTCAATATTTTCAAAAATATATAAACAGCGACTTAAGAAGAACAATAACAAATTTATTTTTCTTATTTATTTGTATAAACACATGTTACATGTTCGTCATCAAACAAATTTTAAATAATTCTGTTTAAATTACATGTATTATTTTATGCTAAAAAATATAAGATATAAAAAATATAATTACAATATTTTAATAAATAAAAATATTAACTTCTGTAAATTAATATTTAAATAAGTATTTTTTTATGCTTTTTCAGTAATAAATGTAATTTTACAAATATAATTGTGCGTTACATATATATATGTGTGTATATATATATATATATATATATACCAATTGATTGATATCATTATCCACACACGCGCGCGCGCGCGCGCGCGCGCGCGTGTGTGTGTGTGTGTGTGTGTGTGTGTGTGTGTGATGTGTGATTAATGATATCAATCAATTGGTGATTATAATAATGAACATGTTAACTTTCATCTGTTTATATCAGCAGAAGCGCCACTAATTTTATCAAATATTAAACTTTTCATAAATAAATGCTAATTATTAATAATATATTACAATCGTAGATTCAAACTGTGATTAATGTTAGCAATAATTTAATATTATTCGCTTACCCGCTATCGTTTCGATTGCGAAATCTAACTAATTCAACTTCAGTTTAATTATTCACTTGTGAACGGATCTGAAATCTCGCGGCGAACACCACGATCGATAATCATCTCGTGTAGCAGCTGCAATTTAATGGTTCGCGATGATATTCACGATTAATAATATTTTGTGAAAAAAAAAATGTTGAAATAATTCACTCACACGCGTTTCGTCGCTTTTCGAAACGTAAAATCTCGCGGAAACCAACTGTAATTCTCGCGGACACAATGACAATGGTTGTTTTGAAAAGTACGAATACGGCGCGAAGTTGGCCGTAGGAGAAACGGCGACTGTGGCGCGACGTGTACTTCAATGTCGTTGTGCCGGGAGCGCGTGTTTGTTGCCATAACCTTTCGCGTCGTCGCTCGCCTTCGGACAAAAAATGTCGTGCACGGACTTGTTGTGCCTGAACGAGAAGAGGCTGTTCAAGGATATTAAGGCGAGTCTGTCGGCCGGCACCAAGGAGACGCGGAACGTGCTGGAGATTCGCGACAACGTGCTGTACGTGTGGAACGCCGACAAGTGCTGCGTGCTCACGTTCAACGTCGCGGCGATTCGCGGCAAGATCGACGAGGACATCCCTTATCAGGTGAGAGAAAATGATTATCATCGTGCATATTACGCGCTCGTACAATAGTCGATCGTCGAAGGGTTTTTCTCGATCGAACGTAAATAGGCGAGAGCGGCGTCATGCCAAATTGCGCGTTGCGTCGTGCAACCTAACCTAACCTTGACGACGCGCCGATTGCTAACGCGTGCGCCGCTTCGCTGTGTATTACCTCCGAAGAGACAGCCGTATTTCCTCACAATAAGATATTCTCTGATGTCTGGCAAATTGATATAGGAAATAAAAGTGAAAATTGAATACAACTGATATTATGACATTATCATTGACTATATTGCAATTATGAATGATGAATTTTATTACATTTAACGAGATTTGTTACGCTAATATTCGCTTTTGAATTATTTGCTTATATATTTCTTTGACGGTTGAACTCAAAATGCAGTACGAAATAAATAAAATATACACCAAATTTAATCGCAGTATCATATACTTGTTATCACACTAGCTTGTATCAACACTTGCACTTACTCTATCAAATGTAAAAAATATTATTTTTTTCATTAATTTTCATAAATGAAATGTATAAAATAACTGCAGTTTGTAAATCGTAGGACAGATGAATGTATGAAAATATTTATTGTTATGCATAAGTATTTGTTATTATTGCAAACATAAATCAAAATACATACAAACATATATATATATATATATATATATATATATATATATATTTGGTAATCTATATATATATTTGGTAAATTGCAATTCATTTCATTTTTAGTTTTATTTTTAATGCATATTAACATAATAAATGTTTTCCATCATCCACAAAAAATACATTACAAAATCGTAAATAACTAAGAAAAATTGATTTCCATTTCTTCAAACATCTCAGAAAGATCAATTTCGAATGATCTGTCTGTATGATTCTATTTATATACCTATAATTCTTTTTTTTTAAATACACTGATTGTTTAATTAGATATGAATTAAGTAATGTAAATATGTGCATATAGATGTGCATCTATATGCACATATTTACATTACTGCACGGTGACCCATTTTAAACTATAAATGAAAAATTTTGGAAATAACTTTGAATTAAAAAAATTGAACATGTAGATATTGAAGAAGTTCAAAGAAGTTGTTAGAATATTGCAGAAAAAATTCCATAAGTGAAGAAATATCGGAGATTTCAAAGCCATCTTTAATGTTTTAAATGAAACCTAGTACTTTTTTTACTGTATGATGAAAGAGCATGGCGAGACGAATTCATTCATATCTTGTTGTAATATTTTATTATCAAATTTTTTTAAATAAATTATTAAAATCATTATGAATTTTAAATTAAATTTCAACAAGTTTCATTTGTCCCGTTATATTATTCTTATCATTTATAACCATAATTTTCTGAATAATCAGTAATAATAATAATCGCACGCTTTTTCATCATACAGTAAAAAAATACGAGGTTCCATTAAAAAAAAAAAAAAAAAAAAACAATGGCTTTGAAATCTCCGATATTTCTTCACTTATGGAATTTTTTCTGCAATATTCTAACAACTTCTTTGAACTTCTTCAATATCTACATGTTCGTTTTTTTTTTTTTTAATTCAAAATCATTTCCAAAATATTTTTTATCTCTAGATTATAAAATGAATCATTCTGTATATCGAAAAAAATTTGAAAAGAAATTTTGAAAAAGCACAATATGAATTTGTCTCTTTGGAGCGTTTGGGCTCTTAAGAATACCAGCACACTTGCGGGAAACGATTGCGCTAAATGAAAGAGAAGCGGTGGAATATCGCGGTGAGAATTGGTCAAGCGGTACATTTCGTTCTCGCTCGCCGCTGGTGCTTTTATTTCATTTCAATGGCACCGCGGGATCAGCGGGTACGTTAATGCCTCGGCGCGCGAACGCAAAAGAGCGGCGAGGGGATAATTTATAGGAAATGGGTTGTTCGACGCTCCGGAGTAATTTAATTAAAATAAATGTCCGCGCCGCGGAGGAGCGTTGCCCGTACGGACGGACCCGCGGTTCCACGACTGCGAATAAAATGCAAATTCAGACCCTTCATCGGGGAGAGGGTCGCGTACGTATATGCGTATAGGTATAGGTAGATAAAGGTGCCCGCAAGGGTGACGAGAGGGTGGAGAAGAGAGGTAAGTGTGCGAATGGAGGGTCCAACGGTCTCTCGGTGCCGATCGTCGCCCGTTCATCCGTTGATTCGATAAGCCCCGTGTTCGGTTAATTTCACTCGACCGTCGTTTTAATAACGCAATGACGTAACATTTCGTTTTACTTCACAACACCGTGAATTAATCGTCATTGACCGTCATTAAGAATCGATTAAAAACTAAAGTATTCCAACCGCACAATGCACGAGTTAAACGACGGAAAGGGTAGCAAACTCTGTATAAAATTACGATAACTCGAGATTTTAACGAATTGATGCGCTAAATAGATTGGACGCGATATTTGGATCGTTTCTTAGCTCTTTGAAGGCATCGATTACGATTAATAAACGCCACTGACATAATGTCGCATCGCGACAGCCACTTTGCGCTCGCTCGCGCTACCGGGTGTACGCGCTCGGGCCTGGCTGAAATATCGGTCGTAAATAATAAAAGTTAGCGAGGTTCCTCTCTGGCGCGCACGCCGGGACTTTAAACCGGAAGATAGGTGTCGCAGGATACGGACGAGGGAAGCGGTGGGCAAAAGTGACGGCGGGTCGGGGGACGGCGATGCGGTGCGGGACGGAGACAAAGACGCGCCATTGTCAACCGCTCCGCCATCGGAACCGCCATCCGCCGCGGGAAACTTTGAATCATTTTTATTGCATAGAGTTATCTTTGTTACCAGCGGAACGAACGTCTAAACGCGTCTTCTCTCTCTCTTTCTTTCTCTCCCTCCTGCTTGGGCTGTCTCTCTCTTCCTCTCGCGCCTTTCGCCAGGTCATTCCCAGCCCTCGTCCTTCGTCCTCGCCTTCCTGCCGGTTACGCTCTCTTTCCCTTTTTACCCCCGTTTCCCCGTCTCCCCGTCTCCGACGGCCGGGCCGGGAGATAATACGAACGCGAAAGCGTTCACACCCCTTTGGCTGCCCAAATGGAATAAGTTCTTTAATTCGCGGATTTACCGCCGGGCAAACGAATCGCCCGCGCTGTCGCCGAGATAATATTCGCCGGACGAAAGAGGACCGCTTCTTGGCCGACCTTTTCATTCGCGGCGATTTCTCGAGCACTCACTCGAGAACACCTCGCTAAAAGTAAGTGAATTTTGTGGAGCGTTAAGTTGCTCTCATCTGAAATACGTAAAACGAATTTGATATGTCGTACAAAGATCAATATCGGCAAATGATAAAGTGTTGATAGAGAGACCTTGTATATTTTGAGATATTAAGTTCTTAATATATTATTATTCGTCAAAATTTCAACAATTTTTATATCGAGATGATTATAAATATTATATAGCAATAGGATAAGAGAATATATGAATATGAAATATGAATATGCATATATATAAAATAAAATTTTATTTAATTTTTTTATACAAAATACGCGGTACTCGTATTATCATTTATACTTTTTTATGCTATCTCTTTCATATTATCTACTCTGATTATAAACGCGAAACGCAGACGGTCACAATCGCGCCAAGGTAAGAATTACTTCGATTCGGGAGCGCAGCACGATGCCAACGGCCTACGTGAGGCTTTCTATATGCCTCGCGACGTATAAAAGGGACAATCTTATCTAAATTAAAAGTGCCGGACCCCGTACGAGACGGTCGAGAGGTCAGCGGCGCGAACAAAATAGAAAATTTCGGGCGAATTCCTGCCTCCGCCGCCAACCATCGCCGCCGCCACCGCCGCCGCCACCGCCGCCGCCGCCGCCGCTGCCTCCGTCTCAGAAGCGAAGCGGAATATCGCGTAATAAGCGAAATCCTCTCGACGATAATTAAAAAGTAATTTTACGGTGACATTTGTAACTGCGGACCCGCCTACCCGTCCGTGGTAAATACACTCGCAGCCGCGCATCCTGTGTGTACACAAGCAATAACTACGATGTACGGACCCATGCGTGCCTCTGTACATTCGCGTGTGTGCGTGCGCGTACGTCTGAATGTTCCCGCGGTCAGATTCACGCCCGAGCGTATAAGCAAACGCGGAGGGGCTGAAAGGGGTGGTGATCCCGGCGGTTCCTGGTCGGGCGTAAGGTAGGTTAGGTGCCGCATCGTGCACGTGGAGGTATACGAGGAGGTACCTAGAGCAATAAAATTCACGGGAAGTGTTTTACATCGGGTGGCGCGCGTAGCTCTTTCTCTCTCTCTCTCTCTCTCTCTCTCTCTCTCTCGCTCTCGCTCTCTTTTCTCTCTCCGCGTACGCTGGATATAGCGGGGTGGAAAGTGAGGGAGGCTCGACGAATTCAGTAAGTGGCGGACAATGGCTTTTGTGGTAGACATCGGCCGTCCCCTGCGCGCATCCCCTTTCTCGGCATTCGTATTTCGTTCCACTGCCGGGGCACGGATACATTTTCCCTTCCACGTACTTTTAGTCCTGTCTTTCTCTCTCTTTCTGTATTTCCCGTGGCTGCTCGAGCACTTGAAGCATCATGCTCTCAGAGATGCGGAAAAAGTGGTAACCCTGGCGCGCGAACTGGCGCAATCTCTCTCTTTCTCTCTTCTATGCCTTATTTATTTATTAATAGGAATATATATATATATATATATATATATATATATATATATATATATGTACCTTTGAAAGCATTACGCTAAAAAGATAATCACTCAAAACTGCAACGAAATGTTGGTCGGTATATTCTGTATTATTCATTGCTCATATTGCAATTGAAAAAAATATTGACTATACTAATAAATATTTTACAACGAAACATACGAATCATATTCAGTAACGAAAATTTATTTTTCTTTATCACTATCAGGCGAAATATAATTTTCTTTTTATCTTATTTCTACTTATCATTGCGTAAGCCTCGCAAAATTTAAGATTTATTGAAAGTAATATTTGATATAAAAAAGATTAGTATCTTTTCTAAAAAAAAATTCTTTTTTTTTCTAAAAGTTCATCATGAATTTGTAAAAAAATTTGCCAAGAGAAAAAATGTAATGTAAACAATTCTGATAATACACGCGCTGAATTAATTACGCTCAATACTGTTAAATACGCAGATCATAAAAATAGCTCACTATTTGGAGTAGAGTTTGATGAATCATTAAGGAGAAGCTTAAACCGGCATCGCCAATGTTATTGGGCGTCCAAAGCGGAAGTGAGCCGCCATAGAACGCCCAATACACGCGCAAGACATAAGAGTGCAAATGTATGGCTCGTGTACTAGCACCTTTATCTCTCGCAGCCGCGAAGTCGTATACAAGAACGACGGTGGTCCATTGTCAAAGCTGCCCGTTAAAATACGGAATACGCCCTTAGTCTTGGAAGGAGCCTTGGCGGGCGCGCACCCGCCGGCCTCCATTATCGCCGCGTGTATAGCCTATGAGCGGTGAAAGGGCTGCAAGGCTCCCGCAATGACAATAATTCCGCGCTAATAACCCCTCGCAGAGACTTCTCGGAGCAGCCCTTGTGATAGCGATAGCGTCTCGTGTCTTTGTAACCCGACTGCTCGTCCAAGTCGACCGCGAGAGCCGAGCAATCATCAAACCCTTGGAACCCATAATCTAAGGCGTCTTTAAATTTTGGGCCTTACGTAACTTTATCGCGACATGTCTCAGTTGCGAGGATAGCCAAGCTTAATTGAGATTTCAAACTCTAGAAGTCGCAGATTATAGTCCGTCAAGTATAATAATTACATAACTTTATGCTATTTTTGAATCTAATCAACCTGTCCATATTAAATATTCTAATTATTTAAAATTATTTAATTATCAAATAATTTTCCTGCAAAACAACATAAAAATATGCAAATAAAAATTCAGATATTTAAATTATTAAATATTTTGATCTAATTTATAAGGATTAAAAAATTTTATATTATATTATTTTTTAAAGACATACTTTTTGATCTGTCATTTTTAAAGATAGAGAGATAATGAAAAACTTTTCAACGACATCATTTCACTTCTAAAATGATTTCGTCTCGATCGCCAAGCGTATCGAATCGCCTATTCTGACGAATGAGAAAGAGAGGATCGAGCAAAGTGGATGGCTCTCGTTCCGCGGGGGGTGGCTTTGTCATCCGCGGGACGCCTTGGCGAGCTAATGCATTTCCTTTACAGTTTTAATGGGCATTCATAACTAAGTTTAATAATGCCCGTAGGAGGCGAGCCGTCGCGGTTGCATATCTAATAATTCCATGGCTCCACCTCGCGCAGGAAGTGGCGCGCGGCACGGATTTTAGTGGTGGCTGCTCGAGCTCACTCTCCGCACCACCTCCGACCCTCGGCTTCTGAAGATATCCGTCTAACCTCCTTCCCTTTCTCGCACTCTCTTTCCTTCGTTCCGGCGATTCTCCGCGCAGTTCGAACAACGTTTCTTGTCCCAACTTGCTTGCAGAAGTAACTATTTATATATGCTATGTTATACATGGTTTTTATCTATGATATTATCAAGAAACGTGGAAATTCAATGCATGATTCGTACCATAATATTGTCTAAATTATTTTATCAATATAATAATTTTTTATCGAAAAAATGAGTAAACTTTTTGAAAACATCTAAAGTTGAGTACAAAATTTTACCGTATCTATGAGAATTTTTATAAATTACCGGTAACATAAGGATTAAAATGTTACAATTAATAAAAAGTGAATTTATAGAAATTAATAAAAAGTGAATTTATATTTCTTTTTCTGCATTTATTTTTGATGGAAAATTAAACTTTGGTATAATGAATGAAATAAAATCATGCACATAAAGAAAGAAGAAATGTCTTTACAACTGCCTGTCTTTCTCTCCGCTCGATCGTAGAGTACGAATGAAACAATGAAATTGTAATTCCCGGGATGTTCCTGAGCGAGTTCGTGGAATTACCAAGCTATTTCCATTTTATGTCCGATACATATCGCTCGGTAGCCGAAAGCCCATTTGAAACGCCTTAATCGCCATTGAATCACCGGCGATGAGGACTCGCGGACAGAAGATCCCCGGACACCTATAGCCACGGCAGAGGGTGGACGAGAGGGGCCCGGGTTCCGGCCACGACGGTAGCATAATGGCGTCTTGGTAGTAGAACCGTGATATAAATCCCGGCGCCGTTATATGGCGTAACGCGCCATCTTAGCTCGGTCTTCGCTCCTCGCGAAGAGAGAACGAAGCCAGCGGCGCCGTCTCTAATAAATAACCCCAAGACAATGGACACTGTCCAAAACACGGCGGATCTTACGCCTTTAACTTGGGTACCAAGTCTCAACCCTTGCTCGCGATTCTCGCACCAATCTCCTTGTTGCGTCCCCCTTTCTTCGGGGCTCTCGTCGCCTTGCTCTCTCCAACCCCCGTGGTCGACACCGCCGACGGATTCTCACTCCCGAAAGCGACCAACCTTCCTCGTGTCCCGTCGCCGCGGTCTTCTCGAATTATAATGTTTGTTTCTAACAAATTACCATGATAATGCCCGGTGTCGCGCAGCGAAACCGTGTCTTCGGTGGCACACTTAAATTACTACGAGCGTGCGAGAACCGGGAGTCATCGTCGGCGAGGAACCACGGCATCGCCGTCGTCGCCATCGTCGACGGGGGTGGGGATCTCCCAGCAGGTAGTTGTAATGTTAATTAGCCACTTACCTAACCGTACACCGTAGACAATCGGACTCCTTTCTCGAGGTATTCCGAAGTTTCATATCCTCGGCCGTGGCGCTGGCAAAGGAGAAGATTTAGAGGCCGACACGGAAGACTATGGTCGTACCACCACGTGATAGTCACTCGCCGATAGGAAAGTTTATGTTCTGATACTATTCATGATGCAATTTAAAAAAATTTTTTTATATCTTTGTAAGATTTGCGTGCGATAATTAAATAATTCTGGTGGAATGTAAAATAGCATTTATTGTAACATACAGTTAAACGTAAACATAAATATTTCATCGCATTCGTTAAACAAATTCATGTTATCGATTAATGATTTTAAAAATTTAATATTTCTGTCATAAAAAAAAAAAAAAAAGAACGCGTTACTCGATATTTCAAATGAATACAGAAAACTGTGAAAAATGATGCATCGTTCTCCTCGAGTTGCGGCGCATTTGCGAGAGCTGTCCTGCTCGTCGTTGCGCCGCGGGCACATTTGAGCGCGTTGATTTAAGTCCCGCGCCTGATGTGACAAAGCGTTATTACACCCCGCGTGTAGGAACACGCGTTAAATCAGGAGTCAACGCGAGGAAATTCTGTTCTGCCGGTCCGGAACATGTCCGCTAGCATCACCGTATTCGTCGGCGTGCGCGAAGCTGGCGCGGGCGCGCATAAAAATTATGCCAGCTCCTACGGTCGGCGAGCCAGCGTTGGTAATATACTTTCTACGTTTCGTCGGCGGACACCCTATTATGCAGCGTGTAGCAGCGCGAAGGCGATAAACTTTATTTTTCAAAATCGTCTGATGCGTGGCCGCATATCCCGACCGCGGTAACGATCGTGATAACGCGCAGCTCGTAGAAACGAACGAGGGATGATAGGAGGGTTTCCGAAAAAAATTGTCGACCGCAATTTTTTTCGCGCGACGTTGTCGCCGTAACGAGGTTTTTGATCGCCCTCGGTAGAAAAAAAAACCGAGTGTTAAAATATTTTTTCTACACGATAGCGTAACACTGTCAGAGATATAATTAACGCTGATGACATTTAAAACGACGTTGCGAATTGGAAATAGATAAGTTTATCTTTCAATTGTTGTAAATAGTGAAATTGTCAATTTTGGTGATCGAATCGACAAGAAATTATTTCGTTCTTAAATTTTTATTCGATATATTTCGCAACATTACTTTTTATCGTAGTAATAGAAAAGTAAGAATAATAAAAAAAATAATATCGTATTCTTACATTAATTTATCAATTACATTGTATTTTAAATTCAAACGCTATTATTGTTAATTAATATACGACACACAACTTCTCAAAAAAAATAATCGAATATCTATTTTGTTAGATACAAAAAAACTAAGTGAGTGTACTTTTAATATTTGCAAATGATATTAGCGATTGATTCTATTTCATTCCATAATTTCTAAGCGGATACAAACACTTGGTGTTCCAAACTGAAAATTTCAAACCTCTAACAAGACTGTAAAATTAAAATTATTCATGTCCTTGCAAAAATATGAATATCCGAATATCAATCAATGATTAGTCGAAACAGCTCGCTTTCATTACTCTCTGAGTCGAAAAAGCTTGACGGATAAAGCTGCCTGCTGCTTTATACGTTGGAACCATAAAACGTTGACTGCGACCGACGAACAACCGTGTAACCATCATAATAGCAACAAAGTCGTCAGCGAAGTTGACTGCTTTATTGACACGCGTTTATTGAGAAAGCGTCACTCTCCCCGCATAAGTTTTATTAGAAATACAATGCGCCAAACTTTTTCAATATCGACTATATTCTACGGTTGAAAAAAGAATTCAATTATTTACGAAAAAAAGAAAGAAATAATTTTTTTTTTCCCATTCCGACTGTGCATATTTATTACCTTTGATCTTTCCAATAAATAAGATTGGTAGAGAGATATTAATTGATTATGTTGATTACGCGACTAATTGATTCAGCGACTTCCAATTTGCCAATTATAATATAACTAACATGACATTGTGTAATTGAGATTGGCTGTGTCCAATCGTAATATGGTCAAACCGGACGCTCCCGATTAGTAAGGCAATTAACACAACGACTGTCGAAAAAAAAAAAAAAAAACGCGATAGCACATAATTCGCAAAATAGAGAGTAGCGACTTATGAATGTATAATTTTTAATCTGCCACAACGACTCTAACGGCGAATATGACAGCGAACGAGCTTTTAATTTATTGATGTGTTTTATGAGACACACACGAAGACACAAGTAGCGACCTACCTCGTCCCCGTGCTTTACGCTGTTTATATCCAATGCGAATGGTAACTCGTAATAAAGGTTTAAAACTTTTATTATTAGTATTCTCAGTTCATAATAACACAGATACGATAGGTAGCGCGGAGAAAGAAAAAGAAACAGAGTGAATCTTACGGTCCTGTTATTCAAATCGCGTGTAATAGAATTCCACCTCGATTAACATTTCGATCAAGGCGAAACGTCACAAGTTTGATCGAACTTCGTGTCAAGCATCCAGCTCTCACCGTCGCGGCATTAAATCGCCGAAGGGGGACGACAACGAAGGCGGTAGGAAATGCTAAAAGAATAAGAAGAGGACGAAATTGAAGTGGATGGGGAGGGAAGAACGAGTGAACCGGGCGAACGTCTGGTACGGCCCTCGAGCAGTAAATCCAGAAACGGTGTTACGGGGCGGCCCCGGAGATAATGCGCAATCATTTCGGAATGGAAATTAAAATCAGATGATGAATCCTAACGATGCCGTTTATTATTTTAATTTTCCGCGAAGGCCGCGGCCGACGCGGGTTACCGGCGGCCGCCGACGCCGCCGCCGCGTTGGTAACTCGAGTTCGAGACACTAAATTACCTTCCTATTAGCCGTATAATTACAAGATGGCCTCGGTAATTTCCGTTTATTCCGACTTCGTCTCGCTGAACGGCCGCTTTATATTACGCGCGGCTGTAAGCCCGGCAAAAATACACATGATCGTTCATCATATCACGTTGATTGCCACTATCACGTTTTCTCTTTCTCTTACATAATGTACGTATATATTATCAAAATCAATCAATAGCAATCAAAATCGTGCGATTGTTATATCAGTAAATTATACGTAATATAATATTTGCAACGAGCTCTGGCCATAAGTGAAATTATTTATTATTATTTAATAATTTTTTATTAAAAATTTAGTGTATTGTTTAAAGAAAATAATATAATGCATTTATATTCGTCGAATTCATTCGCTTGCAAATAGTAAATCAAATATAGACAAATCGCGCATGAGAGCGTAGAGAACGATCAGAGATTTTTTTTTTTTTTTTTTCCCCGTTGACGGTGAAAATCTCGTACTTTTCGCGCTCTTCGGCGATGAAACTTTCGCCGTTACGAGCCTTTAAACGTGCCAATAATCGGGACTTTCGCTTTTACGCCACGATAAATCGCGGACTTCTGGTACCCTCGCGCGAATTTACATCCGCGGTGACGTATAAACTCGCCGGAGTCATTCTCCCCTTTTTCGCACGGCTCGCACGCCGCATACGCCTCCGGCAAGCTTATTATAATGTAACTGTAACTTTTTATGTCGCTCGTAACTCCGATACAGCACGGCATGGCGTCTGCGAGAGCATCAGCATCGGTTTTCGCCGCAGTTGCTGCGTGCATTTGGACAAACAAGTATTATTGCCTCCTTTCCTCCTCCCCGGTCCCGACTGGCTCGTTTATGCGACTTCTCGCTCGAAACGCCCATGCCCGTTTGTGCCTTACGATTGGAAACGGTTATGGCGTAAGCACGATTTATGCGAATCGCTGGAGACTCTGTGTGAATGGTGCAACCATATTCAGGTTGTTTCCACGCATCGCGAAAACGGGATATCAGAAGAGATACGGAAATTTGGCTAGATTAGATACAATATATTGTTATTACTAGAATACAAAAGAAATAAGAGCTTAAGATGCATTTCTGTCGGTTTAGTAATTATTTAAATCTTTGAAAAAGAACAACTTTGCTGTAATATAATATTTTTAGTATATAGTTATATAACATTTTTTATAATATTTTATTCATTGTTTTATTAATATTAATGATTTGTCTGATAATTTAACATAGGAATTGTTTTAACAACAGGAAGATTAATATCGGATTAATATCGGAACTTTATATTACATAATAAAATTCTTAATGCAATGAAAAGCTAAGATTGCTAATGCAGTTCAAAAATTCTAAAAGCATTTTTACCATTGCAAAATATATAACACAATTCTAATTCAAGCGTAAGACCGGATGTTAAATTTGTGAAGAAAAATATATTTCTTAATCATACACTCACACATATATTCGTTAAGAGATGGGGGTTGGCTCATACCGATATACCTACTTTGTTCTCCTAACGTCCGCTACGTGAATTCAGCGGCCGCTTTCACATACTTTCAAGATTACTTTTCTGTCCGCCGTAGAGAGCCGGGGGGTAGGTAATTAAAACCTCGAGTAGGTAAATAACGGACTGCTAGGCCAGTGCGCGAGCCACTGAGAAAACGTAATAAGTAGGCGAGCCTTAAAAAGGGAGAGATCCTTAAAAACCGTCGGACCCCACGTCGGATCTGCCGCTATTTTTCGCGTTAATTTGAATTTCGTAATTAACCGGCTACGTATGAATTCTCGGGAGAACACATAAAGGTCCTTCCTTTAATTTCCGCGAGGATTCGTTATAATACCGCGCCCCCTTGCATGGGTCGGGTCGGACGTGGATTTTCTGACCTCGAAGGGGACGCGGACGAAAGAAAAATGGACGCCGAACGTTATGACCAGAATATCTTACCGTTTCGTCGGATGAGAACATATAAGGTCGGAATTAACCATGTCGTCGCCATGTGTCAGTTTTCTACGTAGTAATACGTGCTTTATAAACGGACAGGACGAACGATACGCTCTAAGTGTCATTCTGTGATACATTTAAGAGATTACGATGTGAGAAATGCATGAGATTTTGTAGGTGCTGTGAGAAATGGAGTGACTTTTTTAAGTAATGCAGCCCTTTTAAAGGAAATCGAAATCTCTTTGTCTGAAGTAGCGGTGGTTGTGATTGTATTTACTTGCTGATTGGGGTTGCTCCTCGGTACAGGGAGGTCTACCCGTAATTACCGAGTATTTTTCTCGCAAGCCTCCCCTGCTGATTGATATTTCGTATTCAGAAGATACCGTTGCTACCTTACTTTACAAAGCTTCATTATAGCAATCCTTGCACCGTGTTCGATAACGTAATAAAATTAAAGAATATTAACTTTTGAAAAATTAAATGTCTATAAGTTTTTTTTTTATTTTTAGCATAATCAAAAGTATTTATATAATGTACAAGACGATTTCTTCTTTATTTGCAATTATTTGCAATTATGAATTACGTGTAATCATCCTCAACATAATACATTTTAAGGCATGACGACTAAATTCACCGCGCACGTTCCTGCAGATATAAAGAAGTTTTATCTGCAGAATGCGGCATTGATCGAGCCGAGGCGAGATGACACTCGTCCCGGATGTAAAACGTGTAGTAGCACGAGTGTCTCGAAAAGCGGAGAATCCTTATAAACTCACGCCCCATTTCACTGAAGGTTCATCTTTAATTTCTTCGCGTTTTTTTCCCCCTTACTCCGCGCCGTGCCACTCGGCACTTCTTTAAATTCCACCCCAATCCCACCTCTGCGTGGACTCCTCGGAGAGGGAAACAGGCCACCCCCGCGTTACTGTTCGCTCATTTCTCCGGTTGTCTTACGGCGATTAACCACGGCTGCTAACTCCCACCCTCGTAACCATCTCCGGCATGTCCTCCACTCTGGACGTCCTCTCGTGTCTCCCACTCTCGACTCCTTCATCGTAGTCACATTCTTAATATCGTCTTTTTAAGATTTTTTTAAGTGTCATTAAGGAAACTATATTGCCAGTCGTCAGAAAGGTACTGATGAAAGGTACTGGCGACTGTTTTATTGCGTATTTAACTCATTTTTCCAAGCAATTAAAAATCGAATTCACTTCCTTTTCAATAATTAACGATTTTTTTATTGATATGTAAAACAATAGCAAATATTTATATAATATCGAAATAATAATTGTAAAATGTTTTAGGAATTTTTTGAATTCTGCTCATCAGAAACTTGTATGAAATATATATATAAGTTATGTATTTAAAAAATGAAAAGAACAATTTAAATCTTATGTTTTTTTTTTAATGTGACATCTGGCATATGTATATATTATATGAATATGAATACGTAAATATAAAAATATTATAAAATTATATTGTATGACAAAGTTGATAATACATATAATACGATGCAAAACGATAGATTGCACTCAACAAAATTTATTTTATTTTTTAAGAATTTTACATAAAAATGTCTCGGTGTAAAAGAGACATTTTATCATTTTTTTTCTGATAATTTATTATAGACTTGGGAATCAATCGAGTCAAAGCACCCGTTTTGTTCATTGTTTTTATCTCGCGTATTTCTTCTGTAGATCCGGGCGTCGGTAGTCACATTCTTAATATCATCCTCTCAAGATTTTTAAGCGCCATTAGGGAAACTATATTGCCATTCTCCGCGGCACTGTACCACCGGTGTCGACTAGGTCGGTGATGTCGACGGCGAGGGCGATGGCGATGGCAAAGGCGCGAGAAGAGGAGACGTGATCGCAGAATGCGAGGTCTCTCGTCTTCCGCTCAAATTACGCAAATAAATTTCCTTTATTTTTACAAGCGCCTCTCTCGCCTCGACGAACGTAGTCCTTCAACAACCGGAGAAGGGGGTGGCATATTGTAACTCGGCTGCTTTAACGACAACGATATCGTACTTCACTTAGTGCCACGAGGGAATGATCGTCCGTAACTTCGTTGTCATATTGAGCACAGCTTTGATCGCCGACTTGGCTAATATACTAATTTTTTCTCGCGAAAAGCAAACGAGAAAAAGAAATCAATTTTTATTTAAAGAAAAATCTTTTTATGTTAATGATAAAAAATAAATAATATTTAGATATTAAAATTAGAATATATTTTTAATTACATTTCTTTCATTATTGTGTATTATTTTGAAAGATTACTAGATTAGTGCAAAACAAATGTATATTTCAAAATGCAAATTCGTAATGTATTAAAAATAGTGTATTTGATGCTTTGTGAATTCTTCTTGTTTTCATTAGATGGTTCGATGAACATGGAGGATTACGTTTAGTGCGCTGTTATTTAAGATATTTATTTTTGTTTGATATTGTAATAATCTAATTCCGCTCGGAAACGAAAAAAAAACCTGGTAAACATTCAAAATGTCTCGATTTAATTATCGCCCTCGCTGCGGAGTTACGACCTTATTTATCGCGCGAAATAAGGGACCGAAGGAAAGCGGAACAGAGCCGGCTTACTACTTAAAATGTACAAATCCGACTGTCAGGCTCCTGTCGGGCTTTTCAACCCTCGTGCGACTTTTTTACTCACCACAAGCGCAGCCACACCGACGTAGCAACGAAAGTTACGAAGTGCAAACGACATCACGCAGCTTTTAAATTAACATCGTGTGTATGAAAGATTCATCAAGCATTTAATGGCGCAAGAAATAATCACAAGAGCGAGGAATTATTTATTAAATTAATTATTTTTGTTACGCGCGTCTACATGTACCTTTATGTATGACACTTTCGTTATGCATACAACATATGAAATCTTTGTTACTTAGACGAAATATTTTTATAAACTTTTAGTTAAACGTTACGATAATTTTTGTTCTAATTCACAGTAAACTTACAAAATTATCATATTGTAGATTATGGCTAAAAAATGATTAAAAAATTGACTAAATAAAACTTATCTATCTATAGTCTTGCTTTACAAAATTTTGAATTTTAAAGTATTACAACTTCTTTACTCTAATATATACCAAATAGGATTTAATAATTTAAAAAAGTGTTCAAATTTTATGTCTTTGGAAATGTGAATATATTATATGACTGGGCTTTTATATAGAAATTGTATAAAAATCTAAGTAATACTGAAGTTTCTGCGTCTTTCAATTCCGATCTCAGGAGCAGGGGAAGTAAATCGCGACGATAGCTGAAGGGGTGAGTATATTTCATTGTAAGGTCACCCTCGAGTGCCATTTCCACCCACGCAAGAGACTTCTTTCCGTCATTCCTGTTGCGCTTTTCCATTCTGCGTATACAATTGCCAATTCAATATGTCGGCAAGCGTGAGGCAGAAATATCGCGAGGCAAAGAAGTCGAAGTACGAAATTGCAATGGCCCTTTGTCGCCTGAGGCGAAAATCAAATTACGAAAGCGACGATGCAGACGAAAGACGATTTGGATATCGAGGGTGCGTCTCTCCTTCGATGGGAAGAGATATTTAAGGAAGAAATATTTTATTAGTTTCGATTGAAATTTAAACGCGAAACGCGTAGAAAGTTTTCTTCGATCTCTCTTTGAATCGTATCCCTACACAGTTGCTTTAAAGCAATAATTTATTAACTTTTATACATCTGAAACATTTTTTTATAATTTCTATAATTTTTCTTTAAATAAATATATAATTGTATTATTTAAATGTATAAATATATAACAATAAATGTTTTAAAAAATAATTTTAAAAAATCAAAATGACATTGATGGATACCGTTTACTTAAATGGGTTAACTAAATAGCAAATGAAACTCTTAACTTTCAACAGAGAAAGCTCGATGCTTGCTTTGCGACTCTAGGAAAGTGAAGAAATTGATACGAGTCTTAATGCCGCTAAGACAACTCTTTTGCAATTAGACTTTTTAATTTTTATTAGCGACGTCCTCTCGTCCGCCTAAGCATATGCATAATGCCATGAATATTTTCGCCGTAACTCTGCCAACTTGTCTCCCAAGGAATTAACCCTTAAATTAGCAGTTAGCTCCAGCCTCAGACGCAAAGTCCCTGCGTCCCGGTAAATTAGAACCTCTCGTAGCCTGCTGGTGCTTCTCTCTCCCCCTTCCGTTCCGTTCATCGTTCGACCTTTTCTCTCTCGTTACCAAAACTTTTCTTAACCGTCTTCGCCAACGTCACCCCGTGACACTTCCGCCAGGAATGCCAGCTTGACGTGACTTGATAATCTCTCGCCTTATCTTTGTCTTTCGTTCCTGCCACTTTTCATAAATCGATTCTCAGTAACCGACCATAAAATTGTATACGATTACTTTACAATTGCATTTTAATTGAATGAATACAAATATGCATTTTAATATCGGATAAATTCTACCGTATCTTTGCAATATCGGCACATTTTCTCTATTGATACCTGATCTATTGATACCGGAAAACTTCGAAACAACCGGAAATGTAGATGCTATTTACAGCCGTAATAGAAAGGAGATTTCAACGCCAGTCGAAGCCACGAATCGAAGGCCGAAGCAACATTGGTTGCGATTCGTCCGATCGAGAATAGCCAAAGTCGTTCTTTGACCTCGATGAGAGTCTTCCTTTAGAACTTTGCGCGATTCTCTCGAAAATCTACGCTGAGAAACACCAGCACGTGGACCAGTTTAAAGCTCTTGCAGATATACGACGTGCAGCTCGACCAGCGGAACTTATTGCACTTCGTGCTCTCGCCTGGCGCGGAGTTTCCGAGCTTGCCCGGTCCCGGGGCTTATTTAAGCCGGCTTCCTAAGTGCGCATACTAAATATGATAATATTGCAACGGCAAAAAACGTCAGCGGTATTTAGTCCCCTAATTAGGGGATCGTGACTCGTTTGCGAACGTTTCATTTCGTTGCTTTTCGCCTTCTTCTAACTGCATCTGCCATTATATCCTGCTGCTCTTTCTTCTTCTTCTTCTTCTTCTTAATCCTCTTCTGCCATTTTCTCTGACAATAAACGAAATGACAAACGTCGGACAACGTGAGGCTATAAACTTCAGGAAACTTCTATCGCTAAATTTTTGCAGTGCATGCTAAATTTTACAATGGCTATGATCAAAATAAAACTGATCGATCAAATTCTTTATTTGTAATACATTCTTATAATTTGATAATATGTTGAATTATAATAAATTAAAGATATATTTACATATCAGTTTCTAAGTCTTTATAAATAATCATAATTCGAAGAAAATGGTGCTCTATTAATCATTGACATCATACATATACATAATCGCAACAACTTCTCATATAACAGTTCTGTCACAACTGCCCTACATCATTAAGAATCATTATGCAATTCAGGAACTGTCGCGAAGTAAAGTATCTACATCCCAGATCTCGAAAGATCCATCTCGCGTCTTCGCGAAGATGCAAGGTGCATTGCGCATGCAACCAAGTCTTCTTAACGAATCCGAGAGAGCCACTCGATGACTGGCCGATGGTACCGGTGAGGGAAACGATGATGGGTCAGAAAAGAGGGGAGGAAGGACTTCCGCTCGTTAGGTAGCGTCGCGAGAGAGAAAATAGCGCGGGGGGCGGCCGGACCGGCGCGATGGACCTTGTGGGTGGTACCAGTTCGAATCCCGGGATGCCTCGTCGGGTTCGCACGCCCAACCCCCGTCCTAACCATCGCGGGGTGAGATGTGCGGAACCGGTGGCAGCGGCGGCGGTGGCGACGGCGGCCGCTTCCACCCCTACCGTACGAGACCGAAGTAGTTGCGCCTCCACTACCCCCCAACTTCGGTGGCGGCGGCGGTGGCATTGCCTCATCCATCCCCGCACTGTTTCTACCTCACCTCATCTGCGAGAGGGAGAGACATGCACTCTCTCTCGTTTCGAGGTACTAGTCCGGCGTTTTGTACGACTCGGTGAATCCACTTGCTCAGCCAGTCGAGTACGTAGCGCAGCTACCTTGCTGTTGTCCGTAGTGGGGATGAAATTTACGATTGGAACGAATCCTAGCACGGCTACTATCTCGACCGCGGCTGCGGCACCAACGACGTACGCCGCGTGCGCTTCCAAGGAAATAGAAACCCTGGGTCCTTTGTGCATTTCGTAAATACATCACGCGGATACGTGCCCCCAGGGATCGGAGTTTTTGTATGAAAAATTTTGTTTACGGAATTTTCCCTGGCAACGTAGCTATGTTGCGTGGATTTGCAGTTTTCCCCCTATTCGGACCGGACCTATTTCTGTTTAGATAGTCTACATTCTCAGTTGTTTGTAATCTCCGTTTTTAATGTATGCTTTTTGATACGTCACATTACACCGCATTGACAAGATTTACAGTATTTTTTTAAATATGTATCGTGATTATTAAATCATATTTATTTATTGTACTGTGAAGTTTTTGACTTCTCTGAGAGTCACATAAATCCAAAATTCTAATTAATTAATTATTTATATCATTTCTACGCGAGACAAGACTCGTGTTAAGTTAGTGTGTACGTATTTATATGCTGTGTATATGTATATATTTAGTACTATTTTTAGAACATTATAGAAGATAAATAAAATATTAAATAATTTATATAATACAATATAAAATAATTTTGTTTTCCGTATATACGTATCGTACATTAATATTTATGTATAAACTGCATCACAAACATCAATTTGTCTCAGATACCACCGAAGTTAACAACTAAAGCATTCTAGAAACTTAGTTTTGCTTACTTTGGTACGTTAGTATAGAGAAGAGGAAGAAGAATTGGACTATTCTTTATTAGATTTATTAGTCTTAATTACGTATTCCAGGGAACGAATCGACTCGAAGAAAATCGCGAGTACTTGACGACCGTAGATTTCGGTCAGGTTGTGCTTCGAATTAGGCCTCTCGTGGTGTGCATAATCCGCGGGCGGTCGCGAAACCACGTGACCCATCCCGCCGATCCAAGTCATCCAGGGACCAGAGGGGATAACGGCAGTGGTGTGTGATGTAGGTTTACGTCGACTGTTCTCCGATTCTCCCCCTACTTGTTACCAGCACGCGAGCTTACGAATGTACTACACCCGTAGCCGTACGCCCTCTCAACGCGCGTGTCCAGGTATCCGCGAAGACGCGTGGTGGAGGAACGCGCGCGGTAGAGGACATCGACAAAATCATCCCTCCCGTCTTCCCTTTTCCACACCGTTCCGGCCGCGCGTGCTATTTCGAGGCATCCCTAGCCGGGCGTCCCTTCGGCATGTCTCTCTCGCGTCTATCTGTCCCTCTCGTTCTCTGCCCCTTTTCCACCCACTTGAGCGGGGCTCACCTACCTACCGCGAGTAGGACGAAAAGGGGGTGGTTAGAGGGCAAGAGGATAGGTACGGAGGAGGATGAGAGGGCGAGTGAGAAACCGCCCCGGCCGACACAGCCGTAATGATTTTGTTTTAAGGGCGTGTTTAATTATGAATCCGCATCCGGGTGAGGCTCCACCCCCCTTTGCACGGCGCACCACCACTAGCAATAGCAGCAGCTCCTGCGGAAGCTCGCGAAGGGGAGGTAGGGCACAGGGTAGGTACGATGAGGGTGAAAAGAGCGCTGTGTTGCCAGCAGCTAGGTGGCCCTCTTTCGGTCTTAATTGCACCGTATATTACCCATGCGGTATTTCTAATTACTTATTTTTGCTCGGCCGAGCTCGCTCGGATGCTTCTAATATCTTTGGCAGGCCAGCTGCACGCATTTAATTGGCGCGTAACGAGCTGATGACATGCCATTCCTCTTTTTCAGGCGGCTGTCAGATATGTTTTTGAAGCTTTGACGTCTTCTTACGTATCGCAGGTTGTTAATATATAAGAGGTACCAAAAGCGACATCACACTTTTTTCTTCAAAGATTTTGAAACTAACTTTTATTATAAATTATTATAAATTTATAATTTTTATTTGTCATTATTTAATTAATTAATTAATTAATTATCTATTGAAGTAAATGAAAGTGACTGAAAAAAATATTTCTTATAAGATTTGATCAGGTAAGACTCTTTCTACTTCATGTAATTTAAAATAAAAATTATAGAATTATCGACACAAATCTCATAAAATCACATCATAAATTTGTATTCATATATAATCTTTGCACTGCATGAAAGGCAAAAAACATCTTATAATATTAAAAAAAAAATTACTCTGTGGAAATCGACCATCAGCGACCATCATTTATGATTTAAAAAACCAGAATCTCTTTACATCATACTACTTTCCGTCTTTAAATAGTCTACCAATGTCTCTTTACTATTTCTCGCGTGTCGGAAATCGACTCTTGTAAGGCAAACGCCGCGAACTCGGCATTCATCCATTCCCGCGAGGACATAGGGGAAAGAAACACCTCGTTGATTTCGAAACGGGCAGGGAGGAGGCAGTCGACTGACGGTCGACACCGACCGTGAAAAGCGGGCACGAGCAGAATGGTCCGTTGTGAATTCGCGAGCCAACGGCACATTTCACGGTCGCTTTTGAGTGGGCTTAACCGCGGTTAACTTCGTTCAGATTAATCTCAACTGCACGTGCGCTCGCATTCGCGACAGCCACCTGAGCGCGATAAACCCTTTCGCGCATCGCTCGTCGCGGTCTATGCCATCGCTCTTCATATTCGTCATCGTCATCATCTTGCGAGTCTTTTTTATCTTTTTACCACGGCATTGCAACCACTCGACACACGTTTGTTCTATTACCAAAGAGATGGAAAGAGAGACAGAGAGTAGCGTCGCAGAACGTTTACGAGACGCGTCCATTTTTGCAACAGAGAATCGTAATTGCGAGGAAATACGCCGCATGTGATATAAAATTTCAGTGGCTGCTACGAGCGGAAAGAAACACCGTTTGAAACATGAGACCGACTCCTTCCTTCGAGATTATCTTCCACGCGAGATTATCTTCTACACGTCCAGATCTCTCTCTTTCTCTCTCTTTCACCCTTTGCGCCGTCTCAGCTCTGAAATCTACGTGCACGATTCGCGTAAGTATATCTTCGTGCCCGTAAAATGCGCACGCTTGGTAAAAGATGTGAAACATCCGACTTTTAATAAAGTTTCATAAATATGATGTATTTTTATGAAGTTTGTTATGACATTAAGATACAGCTGGAATCAATCGGTACTAATTCACGGAATATAATATATTTTATTTATATTAGAGAATTACTAATCTTATATAATTTTTATATAAATAAATTTATGTATAATAAAAAAAATAATTATTGTTTATATATATATATATATATATATATATATATATATTCTACATAAGTTGAAATCTGGAACGACAAGAACTCAGAGCATCATCTTTCCGAGCGAAATTCCGCACTCCCGTGACTGCGGAAGATTACACCTAGTATCCCTTATTCTGCTCTCCCTCTCTCTCCCACCTCTCCTCTCCTCTCTCTCTTTCTCTGATGCAATCACCCTGTCCCCATCGCAATTCTCGCGAGCGAGGCATAATAATGTAGCCACATACTCGGCCTTTTGCTCGATCTCCGAGTTTCCGCAAGAGGGTGTGCGTTCATTCCGCGCCGTCCCGCGTGGACCGGTCATCCCGCCGGAGGACGACACAATTAAAATAGCTATGCTTACATGCTCGGCGCTAAGGGATGCGCCAGGAGGCATGGGGTGCAGGAGAACGACGGTCCAGAAACGAGCAGCAGGAGGTGGAGAGGAGAGAGAGAGGAGAGAGAGGGAGGGGGGAAGGAGGAGGGTAGCACCCCGGGGATACCCGCGGGAGGGTGCTGGTAAGTTCTTTCCGCTCGGCTGCAGGCAGAAAGGGAATTATTTTAATTGCGGACAGCCTCGGTCGACCAAACTCCACCCCATGTTTCTACTCTTTCTTTCTCTGTCCCTCTCTTGCCCTCTTTCCACGTGTGAGACTCCTCACGCTGATTCTGTCTCTTTCTTACGCTGCGTCTCGTGTGTTATCTTTCTTTCCCGCCCCTTTTCTCTTTTACATTTCGTCGGAGAGCACATTCCATCCTTTGCCGCTGCTACTGCAGGGGTTTCTCGATTTGCACGCGTTTACCTATTTACCTGAAAGCTCACGTGTTCCTTCGAGTCTAGATTGTCAAGTTCTGCTATCGTATCGCGCTAATTCGGTACTTTCATGCGCAAAATTTGTCGAAAACAATAATATAATCGAATACATTTTGTATTGGAATTACGATTATGTGCAAATTACAGTTAGAATTATGATTATTAAAAGAAAATTATAAATAAAATGAATTTAAATATTAACGATTTATATATACATATGTGTACACACATATACACACGCAAGCGCGCACATGCGTGTTAAAGTTTATAAATATCTGTTTATTTAATAAAAAAATATAATTATAATCGGAACTGTTATGATTCACCAAGTAATAAACATTTAATTACTGTATGATTATCTTTAAAATAAAATAATTTTTAATAAAGAACTTTAAATAAGGAACATACGTATATCAATCAGAACCGTGTAAAACTTGTTGCAATCGGTGCTATCGTGGTTTGTGTTAGTGAATTAACCGGGGAAGCAACGAATTTCGTCGTTTTGGTGTCTAACATAGCTCACTTCTTATGATACCCCGAGTACCCTTAAATTCTACATGTTCCCTCTGGGACAAGTCTAGTCGGCGTACAGAAAACCGGATTCGACCCGGCACGGCTAACCGTTGAAAAAGGACACGTTGGGAATATTGCACCCACTTCAGTCGCAAACAACGTCTCTTTTGATCCGATTCCCCCCCCCCCCCGCCTCGAGTTTCGTAGTCCCCAAGTCTTGCCGTTCCTCAAGAAGCAATGGCCATACTAACGAAAGTGCTACTGCGCTGACCGCCGTTAGCGAAACGACGCCGTAAACGATTAGCGTCACGAGAGAGGGAAAGAGACACGGTCTCTTGTGATACTCTAAACGATATATCTCGGGCTGACGGATAAAGTGCTCTTCGATGGAGATTCCTATTTGCACCTTGAATGCCACTCAGATATCATAAATACTCGAAGTTTTAATCAGCAGGATAATCACATAATATTTATTTTATAAAGAATTATTTGTCTCGTTCAAACTCTTTATGACATAATACAACAATCTTGTGAGTCGTATATTTGTCTAATATTGGTATTTCAAAATTATTTTTATATAATAGCGTAACTTCGATTTATTGTAGTAGATAAAGATTAATTTATTACATTAATAATGCGAAAGTTATAAATATAATATATGTCATAATTTTTTCTTAATTCTCTTTGCAACATTTTATGCAAAATCTTATAAAAATATTAATATTTTTTTTAACATCTTTGCCTTTATTAAGATTTGATAAAAATATAAAAAAAAGAAGCTTTTAATCTGAAGATCGTCATTTGTATTCGAAATTTTAAAATGTTGCAAGTGCATTGGCGAAATCGGGCTACACAGAGGACCCTTGTATGATTTTCAAATAAAAGTCCGAGAATAGGCGTCAAAAGGAACTCGGTATGGCACTTAAGCCGAATCGTCTGTGGCTAAGAAGTGCAGCGTTTGAAAGAATCTACCATCCCGGTAGAGCGCGTGTCTGCGGAGGTTGCACGGGGGTTGCAGTTTTCGAGCGTCCGCTTCCGGCCAGGCCTGTGAAGGGAACACCGGTCGCCGTCTCATTGTTGAACAGACGAGGCCCACATACTCGTAACGGTGGCGCTGCGATGACGCAATTACCCACCGCGGGAAAATAATTAATAACAATTAATCTCTCGTGTATGGCAGCGGCCGGGCGCCGCCACCGCCGTCGTTACCGCCCGCCCAGTAATTATGCCCGGATTATAAAGGTCGAGAGCCACCGCGAGCACTGAAGGGCTGTTCACTCGAACTGTTCACTTGGCATTTACACTTGCGGAACACCCCTGGCATCGCTCGAGGCCCCTACCCCGTTTTAGCCCCTCCGCCGTCCTCTCTTTTCCTCTATCACTCTTTCATTCTCTCGTCGCTCTCAACCCTTCATACAGCCTCCCTCGCACTAGCCTCGCTGTTAGGCTACCTTTTACACCGCGGAAACAATGAAGCGAACTAACCTCTTTGACTCACCCCCTTTGCGTTCGTCGTCGAGGACCTTCCGGTCTTCGGTAGGCAATTTTTTGAGAATCGACTTCCTGATCCAGGATCCTTTTTCACGATCATACTTAAGTTCTTATTGATCGCATTTACTATCTTAATATTTACCGTAATTTTAATATTCTTATTACAGACATGTATTTAGCAGACATGTATTAAAATCGAACTTTAAACATTGAAAATTAACATGTTTAAATTTCTTAACTTTTTAAAAAATTTAATAAACTTCGAAAAAAATGCCAAATCATTTTCTTTTGAAAGAAAAATTTATTAAGAAAATTTATTAAGTTTACGAATGTTCAGTAATTAGTAAATAGATAAATATGATCAATAACTGCGTTATTATAAACGTGCAAATTTCACACTTTTTAATGCGATAATAAGAAAATTAATTCTGTTTTTCTTTTTAATTTTATATAATAGAAATAATTTCTTAAAACTATTCTGTCGACAGAGTATAATGCAAGGCAATAATTTTTTGAAGCTCGATGGCAGTCGAATTAATATTGGGCGACAAATCCGGAAACAAATAGTACGCGTCGGAACGATAAAGTGACGAAGACTGGCCAAGTTTTAATGCAGCTTTCTTCTTGAAATTATCATATGCTAATACAAAAAAAAAATCATAATTACACCATCAACGACATTCATGAGGATTTCTATCGTCCACAGAATCGCGTCGGGCAATGACCGAACACCGCCTATTGTCCGACTTCCGGTATTACTTACAACGTTTTCGCCGTCGCGTGCTACTAATTAAAAAAGTCGCTTCTCGACTCGCGAAATTAATTATCCACGGCATGACTCGCGGGGTGTATCGAGCTGATCGTAAACAGCACCGACATTCCGCGGTTACGTTAATCCTTGCCGAATATGTCACCTCGCGCTCTCATCTCCGCCCTTTTCACCCCCCCCTTCCTCTCTGCTTTTCTCTCGCTCTCGCTGGTTGTCGCAACCGTCTCCATGCACCGCTCTATATGTACGCCGGATCTGGAGGACCGAGCATTTGTGGCTCGTAATGATTATTATACGCATGTAACTCGCGTCCGCCACCTTTAACCCCGCCGTCGACATCGTCGCCGACGACGTCGTCGTCGTTGTCGTTGTCGTTGTCGTTGTCGTTGTCGTTGTCGTTGTCGGGTATTACCATTTGGATCCACGAGCGCGCGCGTTAATTTCACGTGACAAAAACACACGGCGCAGATTCGCCGATGCTGAAACACCGTTCCCTCGTTAAACGCTTTGGGCGCATTTAGTAATTTTGGCTCATTGTAATTATGCTCTGCTTACTACTTCCATATTCAACCGCACTCGTGTATGCCGAGCGACCTAAAATGTGCCATATCAGACACGCCGCGTGATACATGCTTCATTTTTAGAAATATATCTATATTAATTATTTCTTTTCCCACGCCAACAATTTCAAGTAAGTATCGACTATTTAAAGAATTCAAGAATTCATATAGAAATATTGATTGAATTATTTGATTAAAACGTAAATGTAACTACTATTTTCCGTTTAAACTTTAAATTTTTATACAGGAAATTGAAAGTTTAAATATATACATGTATGTATATATAAAATATATTTTAAATATTATAATTTTTTGTAAAAATTTCGTGCGAATGATTATATGTTGCATGAAGTATGCAACAAATTATCGCTTTGTTTAAGAAAAAAAAATATCTTGATAATTCTATAATAGAAAACTCTATAATGTAGAAAATTATCATTATTTCTGAATAGGTGTTTATTATAAATAAATATCTTATTTATTATAATTTTTATAAATAATTTTTAAACCAGTACAACTATGTAGTCTGACTATTCAACATTTCGATAGTAGATATTAGACTCTGATAGTAGACTCACTCCAATCATTGTTCCGTAAATCTTCATGATGGGATGTCTTCGATAATAAAAGATGTCGACAATCTAAGCTGAGGGAGCTGCGACTGACTTATTTATCCAGATAAATAATAGGAAATAAAAACGAGCGCCGTGCCTCGGGGCAGGACGAGGCGCAGATCCATGCCTCCGTAACAAATGCTCGGCACTCGATCTAAATTGGGTTACCTACGGATAGTGGTACCCCCTTTCCCCCATATCCCTTTCCCTTTTCTCCCCCCTCGCAAGACTCAACCTCTCTTCCTTGTCGTTTCTTCATTGGACCTTCCGACGACTATCCCTCTCGCGAAAGCTGGATATCTTTTGCGAGAGATCCGAGTCAGGACAACCGGCCATATTGCTGGCTTTCTTTTTTCCAGGTCGTCCGTTCCCTCGAAGCGTAGAGGCGAGACATCCTAGGGGGGTTGGATAGATTTTTCTTGGCGGACTTAATCTAATCCTCTGGTATAAAGCGACGATTGAGGAGGTTCGCTTCGTTCTCCCACTCCGTCTTCCGTCCAAAACGAAGGCTTCCAAATGACAGATAACTTCGGCGACTTGGGCTATGTCGAGATATTTGATCCAAATATAAATTAAGTTGGATCTGTTTGCAATCTATTAACTGCACTGGGTATTAGTCCGCATTAATCTTAAATCTGTTCGTTTTCAATCTATTATTTTATGAAAAGGCACGTAAGAAAAAAGTTGAATTTAACGTTCATTGACGTTGACACAAATTTTTTTACAATATTAAACTTGTTACTTGTGATTATCTATGTATTAAAAATTAATTTATTAGGTTTTTAAGTATTTTATTTTGTTATAAAATATTTTTATGTTAACATATCTAAAAGTTTATTTTAATGTTTATATGCACTATTCCGGAAATAAAGCTATCTGAGTATATATTCTTCAACCGTAATGTCTATTATACGCCCGTCGTCCCCCAAATGGATTGCTCAGTGATGATTCTGCAAATGATTAATGATATCCGAGATCATCCTTCGCCTCCATTGCTTTCTTTATCCATAGAATAAAGAAAGCAATAGAGACGAAAGATGTCCGACCAAATGTCCATAGGATGTCCATCAAAATGCTACAATCGTACACATAAAATCAATTCACATTTATCTATAATTTTAATTTAATTTATTTTGTGAATAAGAATAAAATAATTTATTATTTAACAGTAACAATTTGTATAACAATAACAATTTCGTCTGTTTTTTATTTATACAATTATCACTTGTGCACTTTTGGTACATAGTGAAGACTTAATTTAATCGACTGAGCAATGTTGAGATGGTTAATGACCGAAAGTCAGAGGTGGTATCTTTTCCTCGGCTCCTTTCGTCTCGATCGAAGGCTAGCTCGTGGAAAACAGAATTCTCGTCCCGGATCTTCAGTAAGAAACTGCATTATAATTCCAGTCGCCTGCCGGCTGCTAACGATCCTCGACTAGCACCGGGAGAAGAGATCCCTTCTTTCTCCGTCTCTCTTTCAGTGCCGTTCTCACTTCTCGCCACCACGTCCTCATTTCTCTCGACTTCTTAGCCAATACCCCACAATTAGCTTATCCTGTTAAACTCCGACCTCTCTTGCTTCGTTGAATTCGTTAAAATTAACCTTTCTGGCAAGCACCTGGTTCGACGTAAACCGCAACGGCGTCCCGGTCTAGTCCTGGCTTTAGCTCTCGTCGAGAAAGAGTACTAACGACGGTAGGACCGATTAAATACACTAAAATAAAGAGGACGATTTTAGAAAGAAGTTTTCTGCTTAAAACATGCTGCTTTAACTCACTACTACATTCGTTAAAGCTCTTTAAAATTATCACGTTGAAAAACTTCTAACAAAAATCTTGCGAGAAATGTAATTACAATGAAAAATATGCAAATTTATATAATTTTGATACATATGCTATTAATTTCTTTTTATATATCATACTTTACGCATTTTTATGCTTCTTTTACAGATTCAATGATTTTCCTAATTCAATCAAAACGTTTGAAAATATAGCGATACTATAAATACAGTATATACAGTATATACAATACTGTCGGATCGTAATTCAGCGAACGAGAGGAAAGCGTTCCAACTGACACGTTCCATCTGTGGATGTGTTCGTTATTCGCGTGTGTTAGTCCGCACACGTAAGTGTCCTCGCTTTTCACAGTGATCCGTCGGCGATGGCTCACCAAATCCCCACAGAGCCACATAGGTAACGTTGGCCCCCGTATACGAACCCATTATCAAAATGGGCTCGTTTCTTACCCGGACTTGTCTTCATCCTCTTATTGGAATTTCTTTCATCCCTGCAGTTACTCTCGTTCCTTCGTTCGTTTATTCGTCCGTTCATTCGTTCGTCCATTCGTTCATTTTGTTACCCCTAATGCCACGAATCACTGATAAATTAGGTACATCCATGCGAACCATGACTTTATTAATGGCAGGTGATAATAGCTCTTTTATTCGCTGATGTTAATCAAGATGTCTAATTATAGAATTATCGAGACTACATTTTCGATTAACATTTTCTTTCCTGACTTGAGCTCTTTTTTTTTATAAGTGACTGTCTCAAAATTGTTAACTTTATTTCAGTTATAAAAAATATTTGTAAAGACTAATGTATTAATGAATTTTAATGTATTATTTTAATGAAGTATAGTAATAAATATTGATACTATTTATTATTACTGTTATAAAATGTATGTATAACATAATATTATTAAATATTAATAATCAAATGAAATCTATTAAATATATTAAGATTTTTAAAATTAACAAAATTTAGAGTGTTCGGAATAATTGTTTAATCAATATAATTACGCAGTTTGCCAAGTAATAGATTATTGTTTTGACCGTAAAACGCTGGTCAGCAGCTCCCTTTATAAAGCATTCCAACCTTGTTCCGGGAATCCCACAGGAATCCCAGCTGCCCTCCGTCGTAGTGGACCCTCTCTCTCGACCTAGGTCGAGATCGACGGCCTCGAATGTCTCTTCTGTATCCTACCCTCTCTCGCTTTGCTGCCTTCCTATACGTTTGTTACTCGAAGATAATACGATCAAAACCCCCGGTGTATAAATTTATGCTCGGCACGTTGTCTCAAGTGAAATCATCTGGTAATACTAGGCGCAAGTGTCACTATGTGTTTTCAGAATTATCTTTATTATTGGGAAAAACAGCTCCTTATTGAGCGAAAAAAAAAGAAAAGAAATTGTAATTGATCGTAATTGATGAAATAATAAACAACATTATAAAGGATATTGCTTACATCATTCAACGTAGAGTTTGTTTGACTAATGATTAATATTTTTCTTGATTGTAGTTTTAGCATTATGAAAGTACAATGGATCATTGGTCATTTCCTAGAATGTACCGTTTTAAAGTGATTTGCGTCTGAGCAGAGAAAGCATAAAGGTCTCCGATTACATGGCGTTTGAGGAGATATAGCCACTCGCTGGCCACTACACGACCAATCGAGGGTCGTTTCTACCCCGAACTCGTGAATAGCCTTCGAACCGTAACCCTCGTGACCCCAACCCCATCGTTCCGGATGCAACAGGTGATATCCTTTCTCGATATCAAACCCATATGCCGTGCTGCAACATCTCCCCGATAGCACTCGCCAGAAAGATTAATCGTACGTTTTGCGTATTCAATGTTTTTTTAACTTCTTTATTGAATTTAATGGCTGGAATTTATGAACTCATTGAACGTGTGAAAACGTACTTCTCTGCATCAATTGTCACGTTATTAGATAACCATAAAACATTTTATTGAATGTTAAAGGATAAAAAGGAGTGATTTAAAGCATATATAATTAATACTTTAAAAAAAGATGAAAATAGTTCTCTAAACGATCTTTGATATTATTGCATGATATTATTATCCGATATTATCAATCGATAAGAATCATCTATGATACTTTGCATAAAATTTTATGCTTCTACGATTTTTAATGTTGTGACATGAAAGTTGAATGAAATCTTAAAACATCTTGACGGGACCGCTAAGATGACATTTGGAAAGTAAGGAATCAATGCTTTGCAGGCAGTGATTTATGCGGGCAGAGGGGTCGGGGCGACCGGGTCGTTTTTCGAAGTCTGTTTCCGATACCGGAGATCATTAATATTTTAATGCGTCTGTCATTTTGTTGAACGGCAAAGGAAGAGGAAAACGCGGGGTCGCTTCTAGCGAAATCGAGGTCTCAATAATTACGTCACTCGCAGGCGCGCCCTGCTTTTGATTCATAGCACAACAGAACTGCGAAACTACGGTGGGGTGGGTCTCTTTGGATAATCGGAATTCAATTAAACTATTAGCATCAGACTTCCTCTACCCTTGGAAGGAGTGGGTGATGGCGACCGTGTCGGTGAGGGATTTAATGCGATCGAACCACGTTTAGGCGAACGTCCGGAGAAAGGAAAACCGTCTTTCAGAGTGTTGCAGTAATCAAATAATAAATGTCTAGACATATCGAAATATCGCGATCGTCTCTTTTATTAAATATTTTATGCGAAACTCTATCGTGGCTTTCAATTCTACATAGTCATAGTATTGGGGAGGAAGTCTGCTCTTATCTTCATAATCTTTTAAGAATTCAATACAGAGAGACATATATCAATAATATTTCATGGCAAAACTATTTTTCATGTACTGCTGCAACCCTCGTTGCAATCTACACTGATCTAAGGATTAAACGATAACCTCTCTCGATTTCTGCGATTCGTTAAACGATATGAAACCTAGAGTAACTTCGAAGTAGTAGCCGGGAAAGATCGCTTAAGCTGACGTTTGGGAAGAGGGTATTTCCTCACGTGCGCGTGTATGTGTCCGTGTTTATACGCATTTCCGTAGGTTTTTGGGGGAGTGAGGTTTAGGAAAACTGGAGCATCAATATACGGAGCACGGAATTCCAACGACGACACGGAGAAAGACAGGGCAGGCGAGGAATCGTCGAGGGTGTATCCGCCAAGCACTATACATCATACGTAATGTCGGATCCGATTCTCATATTATATCCTTATACGTGGATAGATAGATTTATGTTGTGTGTGACGAGCGTAGAACGAATTCAGGCATTCAGCTCAGACGTTCGCGATGGCGCAGGAGAAACGAAAATCGACAAAGCTACTCTTTTGCGCTTTCGTTTCACCGATGCGAGAGAAACTCTACTCTCTTGAAGATCAATGTGATAAGATCGTCTTTATTTGATTCTGACGTAGAAAAACAAAGAATAGCCACATTTGTTTTAATATAACGTTACATTTAATTACAAACAATGCACAGTCAAATTTAGAATAAAAAATTTCCATTTCACAAAATTCGTAGTATTGAAAATTTTATTTTTAATAAAAAAACGAATTATTTTATATTATATAATGATTATAATAAAATTATAATGCAAGACTGCAAAAGAATCACCGACTAATTGAAAAGTTAATATTTTGATAAAGTTAATTAATATTTAGAACGCGGGACGATTGTAGGAGGATAAAAATACATAGATACAATTTAATATTTGATACTTTAATTTTTTCTAACTAACCGATATTGATTCGAAAAAATACATTTAGTGGCAATCTTCCGATTATACAAGCAAGAAACGTCGGGCGCGAAGAAATAATGGCAGCTGATTTGAATTTTACGGCGGTTTCGAAAGCGTGGATGCCGAAACGCAATTTAAATTATAGTACTTATCTGTATATAATTTATGCCCTTGTTTTCTTGGCAACGCACTATACCGTGTCTACTTTGGATGAAAACGCGTTTCGCGGAAAATCGACGGTAGGAATCGCGTTGGAAGAGGGGGTACGACGCGCAATTTAAATTATCCTGAATAATTCTCGCAATATCCGATCTTTATGGCTCGGAAAATGCGACCGTCTTTCCGCAGCCTATAACGACACGATTTCCGCCGCCGGATAATGGCCTTCTTAATGCTCCTCCAATCTACCATTCGGCGAAATTTTACAAACGACGTTCGAATTTAGTAGCTCTCAGCTTTCGATCTATCATCTCTATTTTTCCCACGAATAACTTTAATCTTATCATAATATATTAAGCTTCTTTTTATGATAAATTTGCAGATTTTACTCCTAACATTGTGACAAACAAGCTGAAATGAGATTGCTGTTATCGATTCGTCATTTATATCAAAATACTTAATTCAAGCATTAAATCGCATATTCAAATTGCCATTAGCTGAGATATCTTCCGTTACGTAGTATCGAAATCACGCTTGTGTGAAAACTAATAAAGGCGACATCCAGCAGGCAATCGAACCGATTGGGGGAAAGAAAGGCCCGCCATGGGGAATGGCTTGCGGTGGCGCGGTCGAAGGTATATATCTTTGATTAACGACTGCGACACCGGCTATATATAAATAGCACGGAGACCACGATACCGATCGAGCCCTCAGACGCACTCGGTAGCACCCCGCTAACAATAAGAAATATCGCGATGGGTAATTTATTATCGATGGCAAAAAGCGTCAGTCGGCGTATCCGACGGGGCGTCGTCGCCACCGCTGTCGCCGCTACGCCGAACGAACAGTTTGGTCCCGGTTACGAATAGCTCCTATTTATTACGTATATGACGATCTTGCACCCATCGCCGACTTGCTTCCGTTGTTAATTCCGCATCCCAGGACTGCGTCGTCGATGAGCAATCGCCGCGATCTTCATAATCGATCGTCATAATATCGTTTCGTTCACAATATGTTTTGATGTTCTTCTTGTGACGCACGATGGTGTCGTAGCGGAAAAATTAATTTTTTAAAGTTTCAATTTTGTATGTAATTTTATCACAAAGTGGTGTTTAAAAATATAATATATTAATTGTGAATGATTCTTTTTTTTTTAATCTTTTTTATTAATATTTTCAATGGACAAAGGTTAAAATATTTCTATTATGAAGTATATTCTAAGTAGTATTCAATTTTGAATATATTTTTATATCTTTTATTGATAGATCATAATTATAAAAATTTAAATTAACTTTGAATCTTCCTCAGAATATGAGAAATAAATTTTTGTTGATTGTATTTATACATAAATATTGCTTTAAAAATGTCTTTCTTTAAAAAAAGAAAATATAAGTTAGGTAATATATTTTCGAATTATCCAAACTTCCCCAAAATGTATTTTTGGTTTAAAATAAAAAATAAACTTTAATTTAAAAAGACATCAAACATTTACCTGCGCGTATTTGCGCTATTGAGAGAAATTCGTATTTTTATTTGGAGATCTTTTTCTTTCGATCTTGTATCTAGGTGCAAAATGCAAAATCTTTTCTCCAAGACGAACTTGAAAAATCTAATTAATAATTTTAAAAATTATTTAAAAAACTTATTCTTATTTTTTGCAATAATAAAATAATTTAAAATATAAATAAAATATAATAATTAAACTTAATACAATTTAATTAATAAATCATTATCTTTAAGTTAAAAAAATAATCATAACTCTAGCTGTTTAAGTTAAAAAGTTACACAATTTTTTTGTGAAGAATGTGTTCTGGCACTACTGGTGCGACTATCTATGTTCTTTTTCTTAAATCAATTGAGAAAGATATATTGAAAAAATACAAACTAACATTTTATCAGTGGTATATCTTAATCAGTGCTTTGCTTGAGTATTTTCATCGAAATAAATTTATTTTATTCTTAAATTTTTGTGTTATTTCTCATTAATTATATAATGTGTGATGTATGCTTTTTCAAATATAAATTTTTAACAAGTTATTACATCGTCAATCGTTGACTATTGAATGTGGACAGGGGAGCGCGAAAGCTTACGAGGAAGGCGCATAAGCAAATTGTGAATATGATAATGCGCCTTCGCAATCCGACGTTGTATTTCAACGACGTTTCTCCTCGACTGCTCGGTCATTTGTTTTCCGGAGCTCTAACTCCATTTCACGACAACCTGACGAATGGGAATATTCCCTATCTCCTATGATTGCTTGAAGTGAGCGATTTTCACGCCAAGGCGAAATACTGAAGTAATATACTGTTGCGAGAAGCACGAGAGTTATTTAGGAATTTTTGTTTGGCGTCTTTCTCCACAATTTTTTATAATCTCGTAGAGTTATTAAATCTTTTATTAATAACCATGGTTTTTATTAAAATTACTGGAGGAATGTTTCCTTATTCATTTTTCAATCTTCACGTGCAAGAAAACTTGACAATCTTGATCGTTAAGTCTAAGAATAATATTTTGAATTTCTTTAAAGAAAAATTAGCTCGCGCATTAGTTGAAGAGAAAAGAACAGTTAGCTTAAAAAAAAAAAAAAAAAAAAAAAAAAGAAGAAGAAGAAGAAGAAAAGTATGAGGAATTTGATGTACCTCGCGCACTGCGATATCCAGCAAAGACGCTCTTCATGGGAGCGACGCGCTTAGTCGTGCACGACCCGGAATTTCGCAGAGACAGACCGGAGGAAGGCCGGGGGAGCACCTTTACAGCCGCGCATACGTATCGCCGAGAATTTATATTTTAAATCGACTCACATTAGGAGCGCGCGTTTAAACCGCGGTAAGGCCGCATTCCCTCGCGACCGAGGGCCGAGAGAAAGCACGTGCCACGTGGGCTTCCACACGTCGTATCAAACGCGCGTAATAACGTGACAAATGGCCACTTTACATGGCGACTACCGCGGGACATTCTTGCCGGCGCGAGCATTATGGTTTAACGTTTGACGTCGGTCTCTTTAACCCCGCCGCGACGCCGGCCCCTCCTTCATCTTCCATTGTCGAGCCTCCTTTAGGACCGAAGGGATGCAGAGGGTGCGACAACTCAGTTTAGTCATTCCGACACCCGCGAAGACAACAAACGAGCATCAATATGTTTCGTCGAGAATCGTAAAATCTCGTCGGACTATCTCTTCAAGCTTTCCCACGTGCGGAAAATATCGTAATATTTCTTTTCTTCTTTTTTTTTTTTTTTTTTTTTTTTTTAATTACGATATTAATTTGAGGATTTTAGGATTAACAGACGAAATATTAGATACATATCAGTTCTAGAATTATTTTAAATATTTGAGCACAGCACCGTAGCGCACTGCGATCGTAGATCAGATAGTAGATCATATAAGATCGAGGCAGCCAACCAAAGTTTTGATTTACATATGTCACGCTTTTAAAATAAATCTCGGTCGGATACGCTCGGAAAGTACTTCGGAAAGTTACCTGTTACACGCGGGCTGAAAATTAAACCGGGATGCCCGTGTACAGGACGCGCACGTGTCCGCTCGTAAATGCACGCGCGCGGAACTCACGAGATATTTTACAATTACTGCGAAATCCATTAAGGCAAACCGAAATAGCGGCGTACACGGGGCCCGCATATACATATACGCGTAAGAGCGCGCAGACGGAAATTCACGAAACGACGAGAAGTTCTTGCGGAGTTATACGATCTTCTCGTCGTCCTCTCGCGGTAAGCTAAGTCACGTCGAGGACTAGTTGGGAAAACACGCCCCGTGGAACTTGCGGATATTTATGTTCACTCATTCGTTTGTCTCGTTATTTGTTCGACTATTCCCTTTAGGCACTAATCTCATAGGTTACTATTAGCAGCGAGAATATACGAAATCGTTGTCATTGTTCACTTCAATTTGTGAAAAGTGAAAGAATTTGAACGAGTTCCGAATGTGAGCTTTTTCAAAGTAGAATAAATCAATGTATAGTCAAACATTGAAAAGGATATACGATAAAATGCGATAAAAAATGTGATAAGAAAATTAATGAATTTGAATATAGTATTAAATTCAAAAGTGAATTTGAATAAAGTATTAAATTCATTATTATATTTATTAATGTCGTAAAACAATAAAAGAGAAATCCAAGTTGTATGCCAAGATATTTGAACCTACATCAAGTATACTACTTTTAGTTTTCTTCTCTGTTTATATTTTCTTAGCTCTTCGTACATTTGGCGTGGATTAGGAGATCTTCGCATTTATACACAAGAATGAAAGTCTGATAATAAGATCTAGCCAAAGTACGTAGAGAATCACCTCGCAAAATGCTACGAGAGGACCTAAGATACGACACTTGCGCTGTGGTTTTAACTTCTGGTTATATTCGTGGGTAAGAAATTCCTAAACTCAGGCGAGCCGTATCTATCTGTGCATACGTACATTTACATGACTCACTTACATGAGTGTGTATTGTACGAAAACACAGGATTGAAATCCGCACCCTTCAGAATTATGTGGAGTTGCAATTCGGAAACTGAGAAATACTGAGGGATATTTTTAGGTATTATAGAAAATACAGCGGTAAATTTATTCTACATTCGTATTAATCTGTTTCTAAAATAATTTTAGATAGGTTCTGCAAGGCACATTGCATAATGATGATACCGTAACTAAAAAATATTGTAATTAAAAAATATACAGTAATTAAAAAATATACATAAAAATCGAAATTTCTCCTTCTCTGTAATCTCAGAGATTGCGAAATGTCTTGGCTTTGCACCGAGCAGCGCTTTCTTGCGAGAAATACATCTCTCTCCTCTGTGCTGATAGAAACACAGTCACGGCGAGGATATTACATATCACAACAATGCACGGACTGGCGTGTAAAAACACGATGTTTTCGACAAAGCTAGAGAGCAGCCGGGAATTGCGGGTCGAGTCCGGCGATGGCTCGGGAGGAGTCGCGTGAATAAAAGGGAAATGTATGGAAGGAAAGATCTAATTTGTTCCTGTCGGGTCCGCTTTCGGATGCGTAGGTGGTGGTTCCTGAGGGAAGAGGGAGAGTGGTTTCGGGGGCGGAGAGGGGAGGGGGTGGGGCGGAATTAATATTCATAAGCGTCCAGAGAGGTTTCGAGGGCGGGGTCAACTTACATGTATCTTTCGCTACTGACCCGAGCCACCGGCGCGATAACGGTCGGGAATTAAAATACTGCCCGCAGGTTTTAACCCTTCTTCGTCGTTCGGGGGTACGCGGCGTACGCGAACGTGGCCGATGTCCCACAACCCTTGATGGTAGTGGTGATGGTAGAGATGGGTGGTGTACTTCCACTCGGAGATCCTTAAAACTTCGGATATAACATTCGCGCAATCTTTTGCGGGATCTACTTGCTATTGTCCCGTGAAATGTAAATCTGGATTAAAGGGCGCCGTTAGGAGGAAACTGTGGGGGAGGTTGGGGGAAAAAGCAGGACCACAATTGTGGACCTCACAAATTCGTTCTGAGAATTCCTAACGAATGAATACGACGAGTACATCTTCGAACGCGCATACGTGTTCAAAATGCATTGCCTACAAAACGTAGCGACTTATCGTCGCGCTGATCTAAAGTAGAGTTTTAATATTGTTAAATTTAAACTGCACATATTGTATTAATTATATCTTAGAAAATTAATTTCTAAGTTTTTTCTAGATTTTTAGAAATTTTTTAAGAAATAAACTTTTCCTACTTGAAAGACTATTAATCGATTAAAATTCTTCTAAAATTTTTATTTAATAATACCTTTTATGCAAACGAAGTTTTATGCAAACTATTCTTTTCATGATAATTTTTGAGACAAGCTTATTAAATTTATCTTTTTACGTAACAAATGGTATTGAGTTCTCTAGGCGTGGGTATTATTTCAGATTGATAGATCTGTCGCGTTAAAAAGATGTCGAGTCGTTACTCGTATGTTACTCGCAGTTTACTCGTCGGATATCATTAGCCGAGGTGACTCATTGGACACGAAGTGACACAGCAACCAAGAACATCTCGAAGACGGGGCTGGAGCTAGATGAGCCAGCGCTTCCCGCGGTACACAATTAGTCCTCGGGTATTAATCCTGCCCGCTGGCCGTTACCCGACAGGATATTATGCCGCTGAAGGCGGCGAACAATGCGGATTATATGGGGAAAACGCTTCGATAGCGTTTCTAATACGGAATCCACGTGGGTGGGACGATGGTGGTGGAGATGATGGTTCACTACCACCAGCGTGCCGGTCGACGGCGGTGAGTACGCCGTCCTCGTAAACGTTAGCCCACGAACCGACTTAACTTGGCTGGCAATAATAAAATGATATAGGAGGCGAAATATGCATTTAAATTATCGCCCCGCGATAATAATTTGCATACCGCTGCGCGGCACCTCTCCGCCAGTTCGATGGGCCCCCGGTTCGCTTAGTTTAGCCCCGTTTAATTTAAATAATACTTCTCGGCGCGGGGGAAGCCGAGGCCGAGGCAAGATATACATAAAATCGCCATAACATTATAAATTATAACTGATACGGCTTATATCGCGAGAGTGAGAGCTCCGGCCTCCGCTTTCTCATCCTCTCTTTTTCCCTTCCTCCATCTCTCTCGCACGCTTTCTATCTTCTCTTCCGTCGTCGTCATCGTCGTCGCGCTGAGATGCGTATTCGGACGATTACGAAGGATACCTAAAGGGTTCCTGGTCTGATTAAGGTGCGCCAAATGAGGCCCCTCGATCCCCGAACCATTAATTTCGAATCACGGAAGCGGAAAGAGACCGAAAGTTAACCCCCGGACGAAGGGTTGACTCTTTCGCGGTGGATGATCGTAGAGCAATTTTTGCAGACAATGAAGTATGTTTTAATTTAAATGAACGCGGTAGATTTCTTTATTTAAATATATAAATGCGTCTCAGAGCAACTCGCAAATGGCAGCTCGAATAGCCTCCTCCAACACGAAGGATTCATAATCATAAAATGTTCACGTCCATCATTCCCATTAGCCTAATAACGGGCGGAAGAATTAATAATCTGCCAGTGGATCGAAGAAACTCGAATTCTATGCTAATCAAATGGCGGTCATCGCGCTCGGGCGATATGAATTTCTCTCCCTTCCATCCCAACGGCGATTCCACGCTCGCAATTGCCATCACCAATTCTATTCGCACGCATGCACAAGCATGCGAAACGTGCCGCTTCGCCTCAAGGCTTTATGTTATTATTTTATCAAGTCGTAATACAGAGAGGACGACCAGTGTGTTTGAACGCTCGTGTTGTGTGACGACAATTACGTACAATGTGCCACAGAAATCGTATCTTATTATAAATTATAGATGTAAGAATCTGAATTGAAAAAAAGTGAAAGAGATTTCTTCAGCTCCGAGATGTCTGTAACTTTGGAATATGATCGTTCTAATCAAAGATCGAAGTCTCATGCGACTCAAGTTTTCTTTTTCTGCTTGTTTTGATTGGATAATCAACATCCAAGTGCCGAAAGATGTTCGATATTAATAAATAATGCAAAGTTCGATTATATTTGCGGCGAAGCCGCGCAATTTTCGCGACACACCCCATATACATACACGCACTTTGGTGGGTTTTCTCATACGTCGGATGGCCTCGTGCTATCCGTGCCGCGCGATGCTCACCCATCGTCGTGCCAGCCAGGCCACGCAATTCCGCAAAGTATGCAGATCTAAGAATTCAAATGGCCGCCCTATACCGCCCGTAAAATGGCGGACAATCGCGCTCGTAAACCACTATATTAAAATTCTATATCGTCCCCCGTGTAGCCGTCACCTTCCATCCCCCGACCGTCGGTTACCCCTCTCTCCGTACTCCGTGCGCTTTTCCCATTCTTGCTCGATGGTCCAGGCGTAACCCTCCGCGTCCACCTACCGATCCTTACATTGTACTGAGTTTGCGGGCTATTCACCGGACACGGACGTTCGCGTTTATATGCGTGCCGCGGTCATGCGTGCGGACATTGGCGCCTCGTGGCCGAAGTATAAAATGAGCGAGCGCATCTACTTGCGGAAATGAGCCGGAAAAGCGACGGATATCGCGTCGCGCGGTAGGACATAAAAAACTAGTAAGATCCTTCTTACTCCTCCTAGGTGATTAAGTGGACTTGCATTTACGTTCAACGATAATAATAAAAATATAAATAATGGATTTCTCATTAACGAAAAATTTTTGATATGCTATTTAGGTCATCTGACCATTATTATTTCCATTTTTGCGTATGCATATGCCTTATTTATAAAATATGCAACATAATATAATTCGACAATCGTTTGTCTTCTTCTATGATTTATTTATGAATTAATTATATATATTTTATATCCGATTAAGCGAATATCAAATTATAAGATAGAATAGAATGTTTACGCAATGTTACATAATCAAGAATTTCTCAAACTTGTTATTACATCAAATTGTTTTGTACATTTATTTAATGGATAATAATGCGATTGCTTGATGTGCATATTGTAAAAACATCTAATACGATTGATATTTATAATATTGTATTTTTTTTAATATTGTATCTTCTAAAACTCATACGGTTGTCGTACTCGCTTCGTTGCATTCACGATCATTCACCGGACATTCGCGTTTATATGCATGTCGCGGGCATGCGGACATTGGCGCCTCGGTTCTTGGATGTCCGGTTGAAGAGCATACATCTAAGTATATGCACATAAAGTATGCATATCTCTACTTCAGAAAATAATGATATATCAACAGCAAAGGCGCCGGCAGACAATCGAACAGCACAGCAATGTCGCAAGGAATTTTATTTCTTCGTCGATAATACACGAAGAAAAAAATTCGTGTAATAATTGGATTAAATATAAACGCATGGAAACAATTTATGCAAATCAAACAAATTCTATAAATGCGCGAAAGCGAAAATTTCGGTATTCTTTTAATATCTCAGAAAACAATTCGCGAACTTTACCCTTCGCTTACGTGAGATGTAATATACTTCAATTTAAACAACCGAGTCGAAAAGAATTAATGGCAGTGACAGGACAGAAACGGTCAATTATATCGAGCTAGCCGACGAATGTGAAAGATAACATTTCAAAGAGGGTGGCGATGAAACGTACATACAAGCAAGCGTAATCGCAGGAGGAAAGGACATGCCCCGTGATATCGGCGAATTCTTTTACGAGATGGGGTGCCGTAAGCGCGTGAGGAGGGTGAGGAAGGAAGCGGAAGCGAGTAACCGTAATGGCAATTACGGCTTCGCGCATATCGCTGATTCACGTGTGTCTCACGTGTGTACGCAACGGCGAGAGCGTACGCAATAAGTTAATCGCGTTAGCGGCTCGCTTGATTAAACGAGCGATCAGCCTGATGGCTGCCCGCCGTGGGTGCGGCGCGGTCGGACATTAATACAAAACTCGATTGTCATTCGTCGCCTGACCCCGCAGCCCCCTGATTACATCGATTCATTAACCGTGGCTGCCCTGTCGGTGTACCGTAGCGATGTACCGGGGCCACGGCCCCGAAAATCAACTGACCTTTATCAACGTCCTGTCGTAGAAACGAAATTGTCCGCACGCGATAAAACGCGGTCAATGATTCTCCGCGATCGATATGTAGCCTAAGTAGGAAAAAATGGTGCGTTTACGCGACGAATGTAATTTACAGCGCCACACGAAAGAATAGATGTACTCATTACTACGACAAGCCCGAATTCGATATCATCTTTGTGTGCTTTTTTTATCATTATTTATAATTTTATTATTATAATTAGAAATATATATTTATAAAATAGTTATTTATATATAGATATATAGTATGTAATAAAATTTATTGTGTATAATGTTTATATATTTATATATAATATTTTTAATGTAACAAACTTTAGTCTTACATCTCGAAGATCCTTTTAACAATGAAATATCAATGCATGCACTCTCTCATCCATGTTTGCTTTCTGAAATGCGAAATATTCACGAGATTCGATTAATAATCGTCGATTGATCCCACGTTCGCTGAGGCTGACACGATAAAGAGGCAACGATAAAGAGACGAGACGGGTTTCGACGTCGACGAATGACGCCTCCGCGCATTTAAAAGTTTTCTCCTCGTTAAGATGTATTCCCCGGGGTCGTCGTCGGCAGAGCCTAACGAGAGAGTGCCATGTTCCGCACTGTTGTTTCTTTCTCTCCCTCTATCTTTCTTCCACTGTTAGAAACACATTTATTAACGGCAGCTCGGCTCATCCCGCCGCTAAGTACCGGTAAGAGAGTACCCTCCCTGTTGCTTTTCCTCTTTCCTACCGAGAGCCTTCATTCACTTTGGATAGCTGTCTGCCGTCTCGTTCGGGGGCGGAGAGAGAAAAAAAGACGTCACATTGTCGACGCCTTATTAATCCGGAGACGAGGGTGAGAGAGAGTGAAGGCTGCAAGCTTCGGCGAAGATGCTCGAAGTGTCGCGAGGTTGGGTCCTTTGAAGAAATTAAAAGAACAGAGGGTATAATGTGAACACATCTATTCCCAGATCCCCGTCGCACGTCTCTTCTCCCCTTTAACCTCCACTTCGCTATCTTTCTCTTTCTATATCTTCCTTTTCTTCCCTTTCCACGTTCTTCCTTCCCCTGCGAGAAGAGGACCCATTAACATCGCCGTTACGCGAATTCTCGCTAAGCACCAGTCGGATAGACATCTCTCGAGTCTTGTCACGGTTTCTTAAAATCCGGCTTATATCCGAGCTAGCTTCTCTTCTTGACCTATTCTCTAAACGTTTTCTCTCACCTTCTCAAATTTCTTCCTTTTCCGCTTTTAATACTCCATAAAAGGAGGCGAAGAATGATTCTATACTTCGCGTAACAGAACTCTTATCTTATAATTTTACTTGCTAATGACACGTAATCATACAAATCATACAAATCATAAAAATTGATAAAAGATCACCATTAATCATAGAAATTGATGAAAGTGTAACGTATTGTTATCATTGTTATCACTATCGTGAAATATACTGTGCCATTGCTTGATAAAATGCGTGAAATATACACGCCCAATGCCAACTTTTCAACTTTAAAGGCATATCCGGACGCCGGCACTCGAATGGCACGCACTCTCTCGCATTTGTATCAATTCACATTCGGTAATACGCGTGTTTCTGCGAACCCGAAAAGAGAAGTACGACCATTTCGCGCGAAGAGCGATCGTCATAATGTAAGGCATCTGCGTAAGGATGGCAAACGAGGACGTTAGCCGAATAATGCAAAGCAAATCCTGAGCTGAGATATAGTCCGGCATTTGTTCATATTAAGGCGCTGTCATGACGCTCGCAATGTTCGCACGTCGGGGTCAACCCTCCTACGTCCCTATCCGCCTTCTATACGCGACATTTCGGCCGCGTGCCCGCGTGTGTTTTGAAATTATATAACGCGAGAACGCCCGACGTCGTTAGTCAACTCGCGCCGCATCTCGCTGTTAACTATGTGTATCTTGAGCACCCGTTACATCGCCATTTGTCAGGTCCGCTTCGCCGTACGTGCGCAATTTCGCGCGTTAAGTCGCGCGCACCCAGCGCGATATTTCGGCCGACTGTGACAACCTGTGTCCGGGATTTGTCTTGGACCGATGTTTGCCGAGGAGTTTGCAAACAGCGACTAAATGCTGCAATGCGAAAGAAATACATTGCCAAAGATCGTCGCGTTCTCACGTCTCTTTCCAGCAGACAGCAGTCGAAATATTCGCATGCATGCTATGCGTTTCCTGAGCGTTCTCGATTTAAATAGATATTTATTTTTGTATTAAATTTTAACAATAAATACATTTTACCGAGAAATAATATGTGTACGTAAAGTGATGATAAAAACATTTCGCGGGAATCGGCGATCGTCACAAGTGCACTCTGGGATTGTCCTCGGTCTTGAGACATTTCAATCCGACGAGAAGCGAAATTCAGACTCGTCTAGCAAGCAGACTTTGATCATAAGTGACACGCGCGACTTTACGGTAAACCTAAGTTCTAAACTAATAAGGCAACACTAGGGTGACATGATCGGGGAATAAAGAGGAAGGGAGAGAGAGAGGAAGAGTGGAGATGGAGAGACGACGATGGAAGCAGAAGGGTCCAAGTTTCATGTAGCTGCGAACCGGGTCACCGATTACGACGTTGATCGTCTACAGGAGACAACCAAATTGGATAAGTTGAAGGAGTGAAATTTTCTTCGTCGCCCATGACCCCTATTAAACTCAGAAAGATTTCACTCAAATATATTTTTGACTTGCATTTTATATCAATTACACAGCATGTCAAATTTTATTTCTACGCAAAGTATTCCAAACCTCCTAAGTATTGCATAATTTTTAAGAAATTCATATAACATTTTTTTATATACGTGTCTTAATTTTGGACATTAATAACATTTGTGTTCAACATGTTAAACACAAATGAATTCAAAATTAAAATTATTTAGTTCTTATTTTAGTTATACATTTCTGTTATTTTTAATTTATATTTTTTGTATAATTGAGCTTTCTATATTCACTAAAAATATATTCCATATGAAGACCGATGTTACGAAAAAAAAGAATTATTGCTGATAGAGCACCACATTCGTTTCCCAGTCCGGGTTTTCGCTGCCGAAAGAGAACGAAGAGCGCGCGTTAGGTGGTTGGCGGGTGTAAATTTGCATTGAACGAAATGAGGCGCTATGGGGCATTCCAGTCCGAAGTTAATAGCTTCCCAACGATTAACTGTATCCCTCCACGTACCACCCGTGCCCTACCCTCTTCACCGTCTTTCTCTCTCTCTCTCTCTCTCTCTCTCTCTCTCTCTCTCTCTCTCTTCCTCTCTTTCTGCCTCTTCGCCGTTCATCGTTTGCCCTCTCACAACCCTCATTCTCTTTCTCTCTCATTCTCCACACATACATATCGTCCTTCTTGCTTCTCGTCGCACGCGCCACGTCCCAACTACCTATATCGTCCCTCCTAATAATGTATGTCCTAAAGGTCGCGAAATAACTGACTTCGACGGGCGATGAATATCGTATCCGTCGTTGGTCAATCGAGCAAATCGTAAATCGACAACGTAAAAAAAAACGCATAATGAGCATGACTGTTACCTATAAGAAATAGTTCGTCTGCTTTTTATCGCGGCGTTTGTGACTTTTGTCTGCCTGACGGGTCATCAATGGCACGTGGGGGTTGGAAAAGGCAACGCTACTGCGGCAGCCAATAGTTTCCAGGCGTGTGAAGGCGCCACGGGGGTTATAGGGCATAATTTAGTGGACAGTTTGATATACAAACAATCTTTAATGAAATTCTTGGTGTTCATTAATAACGCATTACAGCCTCGCGCGCCGGTGTGTCGGCATCGGTATCCGGGAATCCCACGCTGCCTCTCCCTTTCCCTCCCGTTCTACACCCCTTTTATACCCTTCCATTTTCCTGCTCATACTCCGATGCCGCCGCTTCCACACGTACCATCGTCCGACACCCTTTATCGCTCTGGCTTTTAACCAGCCCTTGTCCTCTCCGCCGGAGTGTCCTGAAATCACCACGTGAATATGTTTTCGCGTTGACAATTCGATTTTTTATTGATTGTACAAATCAACATTCCTTTATTTATTTGAAAAGAAAAAACGAGTTAAATTTATGTTATAATAATTATACCATTTTATTGTCGATGCAATATAATATAATTATTCAATTCAATGGTAATGATTTTTAATAAGCATAATAAAAGGAAGTAAAATTTTGTTAAAGTACTTCTTCATTAATATCTTTCAGAATATTATTCCTTACTTTTTGACTTTGAAAATCCACGACATGCCTCCCGTGAATCTCTGTTCGTTCCGTCTGCAAGTTTTTGCGAGGCCACGTCGGACGCGGGACACGATACCCAATATATTGAGACGAAGAAGTCTCCCCCATCGGAGAAACCCGGGGAATAACCAGCCTCTGGGTAGGAAAAAAAAGTAATTGCCCCTTGATACACGCCGATACCCCACCTGCGGGGATGCCGCCTCGTAATGATGTTCGCGTTGGCGAACTTAGTTCGAAATTAAATATCGGGGCAAGGAGGTGGAACGGCGGGGGTGTCGAAGAGGGAGAACGTCGAAGAGGTATCAGGAGGTATTGCGAAGGGGGAGAAGAGCGAACGACGTTGCGCACCTGCCTTTTTCCCGAGGCGGCACGATAAAAATCAAACTGGAAAACAAACGAGGAGCGGGATCGTATTATAAAGTTTTTTAATCGATAGACGATGCGCGTCTCGGGAGGCGGAAGAGACAGTGGGATGGGTAGATATCTCGCGGGTAGACAGGCGGGAGGGACCGGAAAAAAAGAAAGAGAGAAAGGGTCCCAAAGAGAAAGAGGCGCGCGATCGAGCGAGGAATCCTGCGGCGTGCTTACTGGCTCGTGTAATAATGAATTTATACCCCGCGCAAGAGCGCTTTCGGGATCGGCGACATACCACTTTTCTTTCTCGCTTCGCCTGCCTTCTTAAAATTTTAATTAATGAAAACGCGGTCGTAGCTGATGAGATCTTTGGCTCGGAGGGTCTTTATCTTATGGATGCGCGAATACGCATTACTGTTACGAAAATGTGATTCCAGCTGCGACAAAATCTCTCAATCTTACGTGCATTTTTCTCTCGCTTTTATACTTTTCTTAAAGACTATTTCTTCATTCTGTATCGCATTGTCTCTTTATATTAGGCGACTGAAATTTGGTGCGAAGCTTAGGAATTTTAGCTTTAATTTTTTATATTTTAATAATGAAATTATAAGTAATATATTATTTAGACTATGAAACAATACAATACAATGTATTAATACTCACGATTATTAATATTTTTTTATTATTTATAGTCGCTACAACCGACGGATCCGCCAATATTTGAGGTCACGAATGTACTAATAAACGAGACAGCAACGCAACTAGCGCTATGGGGCAAGTTGGGCATTGCTCTCATGGAATTACCCAAACGATGGGGCAAAGATGCTGTTTATGAAGGTGGCAAAAAAGAAATTCTTTGCACGTGAGTACATGTCAATCTTAAAAATTTCTATATTACTTGTATGAAAAACTTGTATGAAAAACTTATAAATCTTATATATTATAAGTAATAAAAAAATTTACTTGCTTAAAAATATAAACAACATGAAAAATAAAATTTTAATACGGATAATCATGCTGCAACAGTTAACGTAAATAAACAATGATTTATTAATGAAATATATAGTCTCAGAATATTTTGAGATTTTTGTTAAACATAACAATTTCGTTAAAATATGTATGTTATAGTGTGTCAATTTTCTAACCGAGACAAAGTAATTGAATTAACGACACTGAGAAACAACGTCTAATGTCGACGATCTCATTGGTATCGCTACCAACATTGATTCCGGATCCGCAGTCAGGAAAAAAACGCATACCAAGAGAAAGTCTGACCGTAAAAACGGAGATAAGGTTAGCGGCGGATAATAAATCGCGCTATCTGCCTTCCTTCCTCCGCGCCGTCGCCGCGTCTCCCGTAGGCGTCCTAATATCCTGTAATTAAGAGGGTGTTACGGTGACGCCCGGGGAACCCCTTCGGCCTCCCTCTTATGGAATTAAGGTGGCTTTACTCGGTTAGTTTTCAAAAGTTCCGGGGGGCCGGAAAGCACCGCTGAATACTAACCGCCTCATCAACGACACATGCCACCCGAGACTACTGTCTCGCGTAACATTACTCGGTAGTGTGTGCCGTCGCCGCCCCCGGTTCCGTTTGCGTTCCGACCCCCCGACCTCCGTAATCTTTCGGGCGATTAGAACGTCGCGCAATTACGGGCGCCGTTGAAGATTACGCTCGCTCGAGCGCTCGCTGGATCACGATGCAGTCGATCGTCGTCGATCAGTACTTCGAATATCATTCTCTCAGATCCATGCATTCCGTAATACGTTGTGCTAACACCTTGTTCATTAATAAGATTATAATTTTATATAATATTTTTAGATTTCATAATAGAATTAAAAGATTTGAAAATATATCTAAAATAATTCCAACGTATTATCGATTTTAAGCAAAATAAATTTTTCAAGTCTTTTAAAGCATCATAATACGGAGTATCACGAAATATTTCAGTCTCAGTGATAAAAGTAGATATCACGTAAATCTAAAACTCGCCTCTGAATTAAGTAGTAATTAATAGCGAAATACGATGACTCTTAATCCGGTGGTATAAACGCGAAAAGGGTAACCGGCTCGTTTTAAGTCGTCCCACGCATTATAATTTCATAATAAGCTGAATTCAAAATAAATGCAGGTACCTTCCCTGACTTCCTGCTAATTCGTAATTCCGAACTTTTTCCGGAAGCGAACGAACCGCTTATTTCTCCAGAGGGAGAAAGAGAATGAGAGCAATGCGAAAGAGGAGGAGGTAGCGAGAGAAGGGAAAATCAAGGCAGAGAGGAACAACCGACCGCTGCTAAACAAACTGGCCAGATTAAGAGCGGCGTTTGCGCTAAAGTTTTTTCGTCGTTTCACTTAGGCGATTTTGCTCGGCCTTCCGAGTTCGAGTGAATTTATTAAGAACATACATAGAGCGTACATTTATGCAATTCACCGCGCGAAAAATCGCGCGAAGCAGCTTCTGAGTGAGTTGCGGTCATTAGAACGAATCTCGGGGATTTAATGTCTGCCATCTTCCAGCCGGCTTAAATAAGGCTAAATGAAGTTTATGCGTTATTGCCGGCAAAACTTCCGGTAAACCCGGCCGGCGTGGCCTTGCCAATGGCCTAAAGCTCCGAGCGCATCATCATCTCGCGAGTTCAAGATACATGATGCGAAAATCAAACTGCTAATCTAAAGAAATGTCTCGCACAAGAAAATTGAAGATAGTTACAACGAAAATACTATTTTAACTTCAAAAATTATTTATTTGTATGTTGAGAAAGTAATTCACAAGAGTTTCATTTTTTGACTCAGCAGACTTGATTTAGATCATTCTCTTCCAGAACGTCAGAATGATCGAAGAGATTAAAGATGCAAAAGGCAACTTTCGATAGGACACTCGATGTCCTCATCGTCCTCATCCTGAAGCCGAATAACAGGTCCCGCAGCTTGCCACCCGCGACGAGCGGAGAGGATGGGCTTCGGATTAAGCAAATGGCGGCAATAATAGTGATTATTCGGATTATGATATCAGAGCGCGAAGTGGGTTCGCTTGGACTTACTGGCAGCCACTAACTGCCGCGCCGCCAAATCCTGACTTCAAGACACCGGATTAAAACTATTACCACTTCGCGGCACCCCTTCGGTCTCGCTCCATTTCATTCCTCCTTTTTGCTCTTCCTGACGGACCGCGTGTCTCTCTCATCTTTGGGAAACTTTTTTGCTCTCCTTGGATGTTTTAAACGTTTTCGTTCAAAAATCTCACAACCATGTTTGCGAACTAAACTAAAAAGACATATCGACATTAATGTGCTAATATCGGATTAATAGATTTCTTTACGAGTTTATGATATAAAGCAATTATCTCTATCTATTTTTATCATGTAGATATACTATTTATTCTGCAAAAAATTGATTGAAATATAATACAGATCATTTAATTTACCAGTTGAAAAGTCATAAATTAAAAATTAATAAATTATTTATTATCGCATAGTTATTATCAACTAAAATATTTTATGAAATGTTATACTGGTGGTATAAATCATAGCTCTAAATTTTATAATACTCTTTTGACACATTGTCCGGTTATTTATATTATTTATATCCAATATGACCAATTACATTTTTAACTATTGATATCTAATGATCTTAATAATACTCGAAGATTCCTTTTATGAGTCAAAGCTTCTATAAAAATAAAACTTTTTAATCTGATTTTTTTCCATATTGCAGAATCGACGATACTCTCACAATGAAAATGAAATAGTCACTTTATTGCAAAATGAGATAACAAAGTTTTCAAAAATCGTATCACTTTATAAGTGTGTTAGATGTATTCATGAAGCAATAAATAACGACAGTTTAGCCGCGGTTTATAACGGTTTGTTCTCCACCCCCGAAGCAACGGCAATACTCCCCGCGGATAATCACTATAGGAAGTAAGTACAATTCCTACCGTATAATGCGGTCATGGTGTGGGTGAGTCACGCTACACCGTCGCGAGTCCCGGTATTAATTCGACAACGAATTGCGAAAGCGGCGCCATTCCGCGTAGTACCGTAAGATCGTTGCCTCTTGGTTGGCTCGCGCGGCTAATTATTGTTTTAAGGATTACCGTTATGTGTTTATTATGCGACCTAGAGGACCTTGCTCTACCCTACCTTCCTCCCACCACCCCTTACCTGCCTTAATATTCGGTAGATTTCAGCTTCTCGGGAAACGGTAGGAGAAATCTACGCTGTTTCTTCCCTCCCACTCGCCTCTTTCCTCCCATCGTCCTCCCCCTCCCCCTTCTTCTCTTCCACGAAAAGTCAGCCTACGTTTATGAATAATTCTCACCTCTTATAACCCTTCCACCTCCTCTGCCTCAACCTTTACCCAATCCACTCGCCAGCACCGCGAATGCCTCACCCTTGGAATATTCGCCTCGTAAACCCCTAATGCCGGCTCTTCATCTGCGAGCTCCCAGATTCTGAACTCCGCGAAACAGGCGAATCGCCGTAGCGCTCGCAGCAAGAAACGGAAAGTAGATAATGGACACGTGTAATTATACCACAAGCTTTCCCGGCTAATGATCTTATTAAAGATTTGCTCTCATAACAAATACGATTATTGCTCTAAAAAAAATGTGAAATATAATTATCACGTATATATATGATTCAGGGTGAAGCAATAATTAATAAAATTTTTTTCAAGTTTCAACAAAATTGCAATATTTGTTTTATAGTCTCGTCACCGATTAGCTAATGAGATGACAAAACATTTCAATACTCACTTCTGCTGCTTTTAATCTATCGGAATATAAAAATGTATCGGAATATAAAAAAAAAAGGAATTATTGTGCATAACACGATGAAGCACCAACTCACGTTTATAATCGAGATTTATTACTCCAATCATCTTTACGATGCGTCGGTATTTAACAAGCGATAAAAATGCAGGCTCCGCCGATATCGCTCCGCGTGAATTGAATTTATATTTTTTTAGATCGAACAAAAAATGCGGAATCACATTGCATTTGGAAAAAATATTTGTCTGGGCGTGATGCGCACGTAATGTTTATGGCGGCGAAAGAGTATGGATGTGTACATGCCGGCGACGGTATTTTATATCTTTCACATATGACCACGCATTCCTCAAAATTTATATTAAAAACCATCGTATCGCGAGTCACTGTTTGCACGATGTAACTGCCAGATTGCAATTTTACCACGGCCGAAAAATATTCAGTTTTATGTTGTACTTCGAATCGCCACGTCGACAGTCATACTTATTCGAAAGTTAAATGATTAATTTTTTTTTAGATTGAACATCTAATTTTTGCAATAATTTGAGGAAAATTGCATAATAAATATCCAAAGAATAAATAAATTTAAAGACTTAAATATAGGCTCTATCAATAAATAAAGGCTAAATAGTCAGATTAAATCTGAGTAGATAAACTACTCGTCATGTCAAATCGGCTAAGTGAAAAAAAACTTCGATAATGACATACATGTTACAAAAACTACAGTTGCAGCTTATATATACAGAATGTCCCAAAATATATTATTTAATAAAATCTGAGTGTACCAAAGCAGAAAAATTAACCATTATACATTGTATTATTTTTTGTTACTCTCTAGTTTGATCCACATTCAAACTGTGGTGTGTGAGTGACCATCTGATTTAAGCTGTCACATAGAGTTATCGTTTAAGCAGCTATATGAGTGTTGAAAAAAGTCATAATATTTATTAAACACACGTATTTTGATATTCGTTTGTAAAACGCTTCGAGTCGAAAGACAAACAATAAAGAAGATAGATTTACGAGGCATCATAAAGCTCGCGGGCTAATCTGTCACGCGTGCAAGCTCATTTATTTCCGAACGTGGAAATTTCACGGGCGCGTTACAGAAACGGTCAATCGGCATGCTAGAGAGAGAGAGTGTGTGTTCCTCGAGCATATGTTGAACGTGCTACGGAATATTTCACCCACGGGTTAAATCTCATCCCCTTCCTCTGTCTCTCCCTCTCTCTTTCACGCAAACGCGCGAGGATCGTTCTCCTATCTGACTCGGACCGCTGGACTCTAGAGGGGAAAGGGGCCACGCGCGTTTATTTAAAAAATGATTTAACCTAATGGTTTTACATATGTAATCCCGATATAAACCCGAGGCTAATCTCGGGTAGCCACACGCGGTGCTACGCACACACACACGTACGCCCGTATGCATGACGCGCGAGGAGAGAAACAGAGAGAGAGAGAGAGAGAGAGAGAGAGAGAGAGAGAGAGAGAGAGAGAGAGAGAGAGAGAGTGTCGCGTCTCCAACACACAACGTCCTCCGTGCATCCCTCACTTCAAATCTACCCTCGTTTTTTCTTCTTTTTTTCGATGAGCAAGCACTAACGAAAATCACCGGCTTGCCAACAGCAGCGCGGTTGTTTTCGGCGGTGAGCGAGGGATCCACAGGAGAAGGACGGGAGGGATTGTTTACGGAGGCCGAACATAGGGTCGCGCTATATTCGCGCGCGGGGATGATTTAGATGGTTCCCGATGATATCCGCGCCTTTTGAAAAATGTCGGCACGCCGAGGAAAAAGCGTATAAGCCGTTTTACGGTTTACGTGTGTCGCGCTTTATCAGGCCGGCGCGGCCTGAAACTTTATTGCTGGCCGAACGATATTTCTCGTCGAATCAGCATTAACGAAAGAGTTGAATTACGAGAGGTCGCACGGAATTAAAAAGCTTGCAGTGTCGTGCTTATATAATCGGACGGCATTTTGTTCGCGATAAGAGAGAAAATATTCGTTTATCTACCGCGCGTCGTCTTTATATATTTCAGTATTTCTTTATAACATTAATGCATTCTTTTATCGAAGAGATCAATAATTGACACATAAATCATCAACATTGAGTAATTTCGATTATTGATTCTCAAATAACAAAAAATGCGATGCGATTTTCAAACGTAGTCTGTAATAATCTTTCTAATCTTTATGAGACTTCTCAGACATATCTTATTGATAAGTGCAATAATATGTTTTTTTTAAAGAAACGTTGAAAAATAAAATTTTATTTGTACTTTTCTTATATCTGTACACACAAGTTTCTTCTGGCAGTATAGAAAATTATTTCGCATGTGATATTCGATCTCCATTCGTTCATCACGGTAATTGTTCATACACTTGGCATAATCTCGTTTACCAGCGTTCCCACTTTTGTCTAATCAAAGAATTCTGAGCGTCGCGCTGCAGCAGGAAATTTAAATACGCGAGACGTGTTTCAACTGCCGTCATCGTCATCGTCGTCGTCGTCATCGTCGTCGTCGTCATCGTCGTCGTCGTCATCGTCGTCGTCATCGTCGTCGCGTAACGAAATAAAAGCCAGCAGCGAGCGAGAGAGAGAGAGAGAGAGAGAGAGAGAGAGAGAGAGAGAGAGAGAGAGACATCTGTCGGTTCTTTTAATTACAGCGTACGTGTGTTAGCCACGGGCACGGTCCGGGGATGTCCAGGCACTCCTGTTCTCGCACTCCACACTCAGTATCCTTTGTTTGCCGTTTTCCGTCGTGGCCACGTCGCTCACCTACGCCCGTTTCGTCCGTTTCCAGCGGCGCGTTTCATGTCCAGAGACACACGCTTGCGTGACACAAAGTCGATATCACGATCTGATTCCTCCATCCTCTTCAGCTTTAGAAAAAATAATCGAGCTTGTTAATCCATTAAGCTGTGTAGCTTTATTTTATGAAATGGGAAGTTCTAAGATCAGCTTTAAAGATAGAAATGTATTTATTAAAAGAAATGATTAGCGCGACTAATTAATCCCGTCATGAAGGATTGACACATTGCCCGAGTTTTTACTTAAAATGAAATTCTATTGTATCTCTATTTTTCTATTAGCGTTTTAAATATGAATGTTTGTATATCTAATGTACATTACTTAATTATTTGTAATAATTAAATTTTTTAAATAAATTTTCCCTTATATTCCATTTGCTGGCGTATAAAATTTTCGAATCGATATCAAGTCGTCAGTTACATCACAACGACCAAATTTCTCCATGTAGGTGCTCTTTCGCACGGTGCACCTCTCCCTAACCTCGCTTAACCGCTTTCAAACGATATTTATGACTCGCGCTTATTACACATTGCCTAATTACCCCGCGCCAAGTGCGATATCCCACTGGCATGTATACCGCCACGAAATACTCAACGAGGCTCGACACCCTCATCATCGGGGCGAATACGGCGCACTATCTACGGGGATAAGTGCCAGCGAAGATCGAGAACCGGAACGTGTCGGACGGAGCAACCGGGAAGCCAACCGGGTACCAGGCGATGGCAGGGCGATGGAGATGCGCGACGCTGCCTGGGCGCGCCGCGGCGTCGAGAATTAACGGGCTTAGTTGCCGACGCAGGTGTCGTCGGGAAGGCGAAGGCAAGCGAGAGTCAGGATGAATTACGATGGGAGCGTCAGCCAGCGCCAGGAGTACGTCGGTCGTTATATTTTGCGCAACATCCCGATTTTATGGGCCGCCCCTCGCGCCCTCGGACGAGCAGGGCGTCCCCCGTCCTCTTTCGGGATGAGAGAACGCGAACTTCCGTTGTGTTACGCGACTGCCGCTATAACCGATAGATGGAATAGAGACTGGCTCGAGAAGAACAAGACTCAAAAGTAAATTTGGTTAATTACGATAAGAAATCTCTGCACGATCTCCGTTCCATATTATTTAGCATTAAATGCTAAACATTTTATGATATTAAACTAGCGTCATATTAATTATTTTTAATTCAAAATTTTAATAAAAGATTTTATTTTTTATTTTATTTTTGCCAAGTATTTTAAAATGCGTTTGCAAATTTTTATGTCTTAATCTTTAGATCTAAAGATTAAATAAATTGCATTTTGACATATTCGACATGTTGATCCACTTATACTTTATATATTTAAGAGTATTGAAGTTGATCAATTTTATGACAAATCGTAATCAGAATCGTAATCGTATGATCGTCGTCAGTTTCTCATCAAGCTCCTTTGATAGCACGAGGCTATATGTCCTTCGAGCCTGCGTCACGAGCAGGCGGGTTAACGAGTAATGTCTAATCTATGCATCCGCTTATCATAATGGCCCTCGTTATATCGTGAGCATGGCCCGGTAGACTCGGAAACTCCCGCCAAACCCCGCTGTCAACCAACCCCTTAGTCTTAGCCGCCCCTTTCTCACGCGCCTTGCTTCCGCAAGGATATAATAAAAATATTCCGAGTAACTGAACGATATTATGCGATATTATGTTACGAGCTCTGCTCGCCGAGTAGAATTAAGCGGTTGAACGTTGTCTCCGCAGGGGTTCGAAACGCACAATTGCCATAAAGAGCGCACGCCGACGTAAAAGCCATGTGGCAGCCCGTTGTGTCGATCAAAGATTATCAGAATACTGCCTAAAACGAAATATAAACATGTTAAAAATTGAAATGCATCTTGAAGCGAGAGGAAAAAGAATTTGCTCGACTTTCAGAATCTGCAACATTACATAATTTTAGCTTCTTCCTTTTTTTATTTTGTCCGTCAATTGAATAGAATGAGAATTTAATTGTTGGAGTTACTGGATAAAAATATTTAAATATCAATCAGCAAACATACGATGTGCATATTTATAAAAGTTATAAGCGCATACAATTACACTAAAAATTATTTGAACCAATTTATCTTGGTATGTACAATGTATATATCAAAATTGCTAAATTCTCCCTAGACCTCGCATAAATTCTCGATACAAATCGTTGTAATTTTGTGTCCTCAGGCGGGTTGAAATTCCGGTTCGCGAGAATAATGACAATCTCGCGAGAAACAAGCGCGGCGTGGGAAGCCGGCCGAACCGGCTCGGCCGGCATTCTATTAAGCTAAAATCAGGGCTCGCAGCGCGGGCTCGCAGCGTCGCTCTAAATTATTATAACGCGAGGAGATCCGCGTACCTTCGCGGACAATGAAAGGTACACCGTAACGTCGCGACGTTTGTTTTGTCGGCCTCGGCGCGGCCGCCGCCCGCTCGCGCTCCGCGCACAGCGATGCTCTCTCGCCTACATTTCGTATATTTTATTATTACTCTCGCACTTTCCACGGCTGGACACGGTAACGTTGGCGAGGGGGTTGACGGCGGTGGTTAGCCCGTGGCCGTTATTAATGTCCGCGGCATGCCAGAAAAAGCGAGCAAAAGACCCCGCGCCCGGAGAGAAAAAGACAGTGGGCATCGGGTATCACCGGCACACAACGTTCTCCGGGATATACACCCCGTTAGTACATACGTCCCGCGCAGAACGGCGACACGGCCACCAGCACAAGCGCCAGGAGTTCTTAATAATTGATAAAAATGTACGCACGCACTGTGATAAAGAGAACGGGAGAGTGAGAGTGGGAGAGAGATAGAAACATAGAGGAGATAGAGGTGAGAGGGGGACAGGGGATAAAAAAAGAGCCAGACACGCGCGGTGGGGGTGATGGTAGTGGCGGTTGGTGGTGGGTGACTCTCACCCTCGTGACTCCAACCCTGCTGTGTCCGCCCGACTCGCCACCGTTTCGTTGACAAAGGCATACGCAACGATTTATTCGCACTTTTCACCGCGACCTCTCCCGGGAATTTTTCTTCGTTCTGTCACAATTTCGGAATTATCAGAATTTATGCCTACCCCTTCGCGCGCGTGGCCATGCGCGCTCGCGCGCGTATTCTGATAGGTATTAAGCTGTCTTGATTACCGCAATGGTTTCCCGCGGAGATGCTCCGCGTTCGATGGCGTTGAATATTCCTAAATAAAATGAATGGCAACAGGACCAACGCATTTAAGGGCGCTCGCAACCCCCGTTGTGTATTCGATATTCGTTGACGCTGCCACTGAAAAAAGATTCGAAGAGAGCGTATCATAAATATTCATTTTTTGATCATTTATATTAAATAAAATAGGTATATTATTATCTGAGATCTTAATATCGTATATTTTTTTTTACGAAAGATACTGTGCGATAAATGTAAATAAAATTAAATTAACACATTTTAGAAAGTTAACTTTCCATCTCCAGATTTATTTCTATTAGAATATGACTTTTATATATTTGTTTAAAAATCCCAAATTGAAAATTGAGAAAGTCGACAGAAAACTTATCCAGTTTCTAAAGTTGATACAATTTTAAAATAAAGAAAAAAATTTCAATTTTTAGACTTTTATTTCACTCTTCATATCTTGGACTTTTGTTTTGGACAGAGACTTAAATAAGTCGAGAAATCAATTTATTTTAAAATCAGAGTATACGTGAAATACTGCTTTATTGAAGCAATAAAGGAAAGATATCAAAGCAATATGCGAAGCTTAAAAATCTGGGTATCGATAAAAACATTTAATAAAGCACAAATTCCTTGTCCCGCGTGTGCTACTGGATCCGGGCACCACTATTGCGATTTACCGGAAAATTTTCGTCGAAAACAAAAGAATAAAAAAGACCGCGCAGCTGCTCGAATCTAATTAAGAAATTCTTACACGGCAGTACCGCGCATTCTGCCACACCCTCATGTCCCAGCCCCTTACCTCTCTCTTTCTTCCTCTTCCCCCTCCCTCCTCTCCTCTCTTTCTTCCAAAGGCACGTCTAGAAAAATTAAAAATAATTTTCCTACGTAAACGTATTAACCCCAGTGGCGGTGGACGGGCTTTTTGCGCTGCGCTTTTCTCGCAATTTGTACAAAGAACGGCACAGACCTGACTTCAAAGTAGATCTTACACGGTGTCGTATCATTTTATTTCAGGAACTTCCCTGCGTATTACTCATTATTGTGTTTAAGTCACTGCCGCTTCCGTCGCAGCCACCGACGCAGCTCGTCTACCCTCATTTAAGATTCCAAGACGAATTTCGTAATTTTTTTTCATAAATGGGCGAATTAAATAATAACGCGCACGTAGAGCGCAAACGATTATGAACTCTCTACGCATCGGGATTATGATTAAACAAAGCGTAGTTGTCTTTTGAAAAAAAGACCTACAGGTAGCTACTCAATCATTAGAAAAATTCAGATGATATACACAATGAATGAAGTTTATATATTATACTAACGAATTAATTAACTTCCTGTTAATTTGATAAATCATTTTTATAACATTTATAAATGTATGATATTTCCTTGTAAATATAATTTATTAATAAGTTCCTTATTTAAAACAATTAAAACAATCTATCTATATTATCTATAATTACACTTATTAATTATGAAACGTTTTAATAATCATTTTATTATTAGCATTCTTATATTTTTTATGTTAAATCTTATTTTTATTATATTACATTTTTTCTTTTATTAATAAATTATTCATATTAGAGTAAATCGTAGTTTTATCTCCACGTAGAAATTATAATTTTCAAAGACTAATAGATTTGCAGGATTTAATATTACATCTTTAATAAAAAAATGTTTGTAAAATATATATGTATTGAGAAAAAATAACTTCTGGAGAGATTTTGTAAAAATGAAATGGAAACCCTAGATACGAAGACGAAGAGAATCTATTCATTAATTTGAATATATTTCCTCGGAATCAAATAATTATTGTTATCTTTGGATAATTTGTAAGCTTGACTCTTGGTTTGTTGGTCATCGATCAGAAGACGCCAACAAACGAGAGATAAGCGACGGGTATTTTCCCTACTCTTTTCATCTTTTCTTTCTCGACAATAAATCTCGGGGAAAAACCTATCTGGATTTTCCGCTCGTTCTTTCGACGCTCAACCTAAAAATTCATTAGATTATAAAGCCATTAATGCTTATCCACGCGGCCGAATGCGCTTCTCTTTGCTTAGACGCGAGTCCAGCTTGGATCGATGTCTCACATTCATGGAAATTCATTTATGCTCTTCTTTTACTTATACATAAAGGATTATAATTAACGTGTATGCTTTAATAATATTTTTAATCAATATTTTTAATAACATAATGCTTTACATTATGTATCACGTATTATATATTAAATATTACACATATATATAAAATCTAATATTTTTATGTCTTATGTTTTTCTTTAGCATTATTTAATCACTTGCGAAAAATAATTGAGTTTTGCGTAATATAATTAAGAGATTCCAGATATTATATGCTTGATGTTCTTTTGTTTCAAATCTAAATCCAATTATCGTTCCTGTAAAATAACGAAATTATATAATTTAATTTATGACTTTGGAGCAAAAAAAAATTGAAATGCATATTGCATTTTGTTATTTATATTCTTTTTTTGATTACAGAAATCATAACTTTGGTGATTTCGGGGCAACCACGGAGATTCAACGAGTACGATGGCATCCGGGTTCTACGAATGACTCTCACTTATTAGTTTTAACATCTGAAAATTCTTTCCGGTAATTAAGAAAAAATTATATAATTGTCTGCGAAATAATACGACTGAAAATCTCTGTTTCTTGTATAATTATTATTTATTAGTATAAGTTATCGAAATCTTTCAGTCAATCGAACATCTATACTTATATCTGTATATAACATTTTAAATATTTCAGCTACGAGAGAAACATTCTCTCGATGGTTGCCATTATAATTACAAAAAACTGCGAAACTTTGGAAAAACAGCGTGACGTAACTCAAACTCGCGTTCTTTAACTCCTCGTGTTAGACGGGGCTTAAAAGTACGAGAAACGTTTATACAAAACTAAACTTTAGAGGGCTTTACACGGCGCGCCTTTAGAGCGTCTTTAAGAAATGTCGTCGGACTGACCTTAAGCTGCACTTAACTTTGCCCGCAGCTTATACGAGTGCGAACTGGGCGATGCACCGAGCCTCGTAAAATGCTGGAAGGTCGGCCGTGCGCCATCGAGCTCGCCTTCGAAGATCCCGGACTTCACGTCTCTCGGCGAAACTGCCGTGGACTTCGATTTCGCTACTCCTACCCTGAAGAAACCGGAAATATTCACCGATAAGAGCATCAACGAGGTACGAATTGCTGGACTTCGGTGATTCCACAATCTCGCGAATTCAGAATAGCATATTCCCTCTCTAGAATTCTTGTTTTTATATGTTATTATAATATAGTTCTCTAAAATATTTGTTTTATGTAGACTTTAATTGACGTTTATCTTTTAATGATCTTTTCTAATTGTTGTTTAATTATTTGCATTATTTAATAATTTTTATAGCAACGAATTTGCAAATACAAAATACTACGTTATTTTCCTTCTGAAACTCTTGTCTTTGTGACATTTAAAATTTTTTATCTAATAATTTAATACAGCATAAATGAAGGATCCAAGATTTACTGTTTAATATTTAAATCTCTAAATTCAATGTTTATTTATTGAGCAAATTGTGCCTTTAAAATCAATGAATGTTTTCCTTTTTCTTCCTTCGTATAGATGAATTAATTTAAGAACATATAAAAGCAAATTTCTTCCTTTAATTTTTTGACAAAATAAATTGATTTTAATTTGTCGCCGATAAATATTTTTTTCTTATATTTTTATATTAATAACAATACTATGAAATATTTCTAATAACTTTTAGATAAAAGAAATGATAGACTGGAATCAAATTGAATGGCCGATTTTGGTGCTCCGTGGGAACGGAGAAGTGCTGATCGTTCGTGGAAACGTCTTATCGGAGAAGTATGAACAAAATATTTTTATAAATCAAAAAAGATTAAACAATAAAAGTATAGTTTTCAAGTAGAAACAAAAGCATAACTGTTTATGCTAGTGAAAATAATTCTAGAATTGTTAGGATTTTATAATGTAGGTTGAAATGTTTAATTTTTATAGAAGAATGTACACTGTAAACGATCTTAGAATTTTTTTCATTAGCATAAGCAATTACATTTCTTTTCGAAAACTATGATTTTAACTGTATTCGAAAACTGTGATTTTAACTGTTGTCAACAGCTATGAGAATCCAGTGGTACTAGGCTCGCTGTCCATGTATCCGTCGACTGACGATAATTACGGGATAGATTCATGCTCTATCATGTGCCTGCAAACTACCCCGCCGATAGTGGTCATCGCCATGTGCACTGGAAAGATTTATCACGCGATACTGTTGCGCGAAATATCGAATGACGACGATGACGACAGAAAGGTATAGCATATAATAAATATCGCACAAAGCTATATATATATATATATATATATATATATATATATATATATTCTACGTGTAATAATATCACGCGGAATCTTTTGTTGCTCTTCGCATATTGAAAAGTAGCAAAAGATTCGGTTGAAGAGATAAATTTATAAAAATAACTATTTAAGAAAAAGAAAAATAACGATATCTGTTTTCTCTTGTTTTCGCTAGACTTGGTCGCAATACGGTTCAAACTATAGTCTTCATACACCGGACGATGCACTTTACGTTTATGAATGCGTCGAATTGGAATTAGGTCTCCTCTTTACAGATGATGATAAAAAATATAATTGTCCTATTCATCTTCATTGCGATAAGGGCAACAAATCGAGGTAATAATTGTAACAAATAAATTTATCTATGGAATGTTTTAAAACTGTGATTTTCATCCTATATCAGTCAGAGCTCAATTAACCATCAATTAAAAATCGATTCTTTTCTTTTCTCTTTTTTTTTCTTTATGACAAAGACAGCAATACTTTGAAAACTGTATCACATCAACTATTGATTGAACATTGAAATTGATTTATTGATATTTATTTTTATTAGATATTTTTGCTCCCACAATGCTGGGATTCATATGGTCAGTGTACCGATGGTTTCTCAACTGGAGGAATTTGTGAATGGTAAATAGATTCATACTATTAAGAAAGAAGAATATACAAAGAAAATTAATATCTACTACTTTTATTATAAAAATATACAAATTTTTACGTATGCGAATTTAAATAAATTATCTTAACTTTTTATTTTTTTATATGATAATTAAACAATTATTTCTTTAGTTTTACAATTATTTCTTTTTTCTTATAAGAAAAAATTTAAATGAACATAAAGAAAATAAGATAAAAATAAAGTGATCAATTTTGCTTCTAAATTTTTATTAAATATTTTTTTCTTGTATAATAATATTTAATAATATTTTCGTTTAATAAACAAAAAATTTTATTTTTTTAGATAATACTGGTAATTATTTACCATCTTTATTAAACCAGTCAATTTTACAATATCTGTTTTCCACGAGAACCAAACACACGAACGTAGATGAAGCTACTCCGATACTCGGTTTTGGTCTTCTTCAAGAACCTTGTGTTTTAATCGCATTGCTGCATACAGGCGTCGTTATCGATCTCTCAGTTATAGATTTATATTATCTCCCAAAAATCGAACAATTAGAACCTGTCATCAATACTACAAGAAAGGTAGTAAATATTATCATCATTATATTATAATAGTTGGTCAGTACTTTCATGTTAAGATTTCTATATATAGGAAACTTCTATATATAGAAAAACATTGAAATCGACAGAGATTCGAACTTAGAATCTTTTTGTTTATGAATTATGACTTTAGTCTGCATGACCACGACAGTTTCCCACAATAGTTATTTCCGAATCCTATCAATTACTTAATCTTACGACTTTTATATTTCTACATATATTTTTCATTTTGATTTCGTTTTTGTTTTAAATTGTCTTAAATTTTTATTTGTCTTAAAGTGTTCATATTTCACGTAATCTTTTTTGAGATGAAATAAAAGTATTATTAGCATAGACACTAATTGTTTGTGAGAATATTAATAGAGAAGAAAATATGTATTGTTAATTTAAGGTGAATAAGGAACCATTTGATACATATATAAAAAAATTATTGAGACGCGAAGTATCACAACCAATAACTAAAATAGGATCTCGCTCGATGTCCTTAAGTGAATCTCTAGAGGTAAGCCTAAATATTAATGCTGAACATTATATGAAATAATTAAAATAATTGTCTTATAAAAATTACTACAAGTTTTTAACTATTTCTATATACAATATACATTCTGTATACAGTAGAAAAGAAATATGTAAAAGAACTATGTAAAAGAATTCTAATTCAATAATATAATTGGGAATTATGTAATGATTTCTTTTCTAATTTCAGTTATTATACCATGCCACAAATATCTTTCGCACTCAGCACTTTGTCCGACATGACAAAGTCCGAGAAGAAATCAGTAAGAAAGTGCGTGCTTTGAAAGCTTTGAAAAGTCATTTGTTAAAAGAACTCGATACTTTGATGGAAACGAAAAAAGAATTGCGATATACTGCTGAACATTTAGCCGAGCGATACGAAGATATCAATGATAAACAAAAAGAATTGGCACGCAGGTAAGTGTAATTATTAAATTATGAAAGAAGTTGTAAATCTTTTGTTTAATTTCTACTTTAAAAATCGTGTTTGCTTTTTAAAATGATTTATTGTTATTATTGTTTGAAGCTTTTGTTTTTCAAGAAAGATATAAGTATCATAATTTGAATATATCTACTTAAAATTAAATTTATATTTTGCAAACTGCTTCTATCAAGATAAAATATTTTCGCACTTAAAATTAATATTATATATATGTTTGATAGAAACGACTAGTTCAGTACTAAGCCGCCTACCAATTGTTTAATTACTTCAGCAATATTCAAGTATTATTTTATAAATTTATAGTGTTATTCAATTCATTTTAAGTAAATAAAAATATAACATTATTCTTTATCATTGAGAAATATCATTGAGAAGAAATAGAAAGCAAAATCTAAATTATATTATGTTTTCAGAGCAGAAGAAGTTTTAAGATTGGTAAATTATAAGGAACCTTCGATGACAGCTATTGAGCGAGCAGAAGCAGAAGAATTAAAGAAAATGGATATGAAAATACACGATATGAAAATTCGACTTGAACAGCTCAAGAAAAAATCTACTCAGCAGATTGTGCATGCAAATGGTACTGAGTCTGATGAGAAGAGGAAACAAATCGTTTTTTCGCACAGTCAAGAGGAAGCAACAAAAGAAAATCTTGGTCAAATGTATGTACAATTGTAAATAATATAAAATCTTGAATTTTATAAAAACAAATTGATAGCATATTAACTTAGTATAATATTATCGTTATGTATTATCTCAGTATACATATAACATATATTTTTTTTCTTTTACAGGGCAAAAAATATAAAGAATTTGGTAGATCAAGTAAAACAGATTAAAGCAGAAATCAGTCTTTCATATATTAGCAAACAATAATAACAAATATATCTATAGCTATTATTATCTATTTCTAAGTTACAATTAATAATGTTGTATCTTATTTTAAATTTGTGTATAATAAAAGATTTTATTTATTGTATATTTGATTATTTTATTTTTTGTATCTTATATACTATTAAAATTTCTAATTAATGATATAAATTATTTATTCTTCTTAAGTTTAATCATTTTAAACAAAATGAATATATCAAAATAACACATCATGTATCACATAACAAATATTTTTATAATAAAAATATCTTTATTAAGTTTTAAAATGTACAAAAAAATTTCTTTATTCGTCGATTTATTGAAACATACAATAATTAGAATATGTACATTAGATGTATATAGATATGTAGACAGATCTGAATACTTAGTACAATCGAAAAAGAGATAATTTTATAACGTAAAATAAGTAAAATGATAGGCCTTTTTTTTAAAAAGTACTTTGAAAAGTACTTTGAAAGTTAATCGAGTATTCGAGCGTTCATTCAATTGATATTTAACATAATTGTTTTTATTATATCTTATATATGATTAATATATGGTATATATATTTATTTATTATCAGGACTAATTCTTAAGTTCTCAGTTGACTTTTGAGATAAACAAATGAATTTGTGTATAATATTAAAAATATAAAATATTTTGTTATATAATTTTCTATTATAATTTTTTGTAATATGAAATAATGACAAAAATCAACTAATCACTCTCACTATCAACTTCATTGATGCCCTCAAGAACAGGTGGAACAGGTGGTGGTTCATTGTGGAATACAGGCATAATCTAGAATGAAAAAAAAGGAAAATTTTTTGTAGAAATATTTTTTTAAAGTAATGCTTATTACCATAGTAAATCTTGAAGTTTCAGTATGTTTTATTAAGATATCATTATCACTATCTGGATTTAATATTGGCTTCTCGATATGTTTTTCAGTTTGTTGATGATCAACAGTCTTAACGATAGAGTTCACATCTTTACTCGTGTTAGATTCTTTTTCCTCTTCATCAGAATCTTCGTATAGTACTTGCAAGGTAATATGCTAAACATAAAATTTTTAATTAAAATGAATGTAAATTTTACATTAGAACGCATAACATCATGATAAATATTATATTTATATGTCTTACCTTTATTGTATTTGCAATAGTTGATTTTACATAATCAAAAGATAATTCAGAGCGTGATTCATCCGCAAATTTTTCAGATAATGTATGATATGTTTTATTCATTATTTGTTTAATTTCTTTATTCTTTTTCTCAATCTACAAAATAAATGAATAATATATCAAATTTATGAAGAAATGCAAGATATGCAATTAAAAAATTGATCATTACATCTTTCTGTCTAGAAGATGTCGTATTGGTTTGGAAAACATGTTCTCTATGACACGTAGAAAGTCTATCTTCTAAACTGATGTTTTCTTCTTTATACTGTGCAATTGTATTTTTAGCCACTTCTAAAGCTTCTTTGGTTTTTTTCAACTCATCATTTGTATTGGTTACTCTTGCTTCCAATTCCTGGAGCTTCTTACTCAGATTTTCATTACTTTCCAACAGTAATTCTTTTTCCTCTATAATAACAAAGTTTAATTCAATAATTATTAAATCTATTAATTATATTTTAATATTATTGTTACTTAAATATTATTACATCTCAAATGATCGTCACCTTTCGATCTTCTCAAATCATTTTCTAAGGAATTTATTTTACTTTGTGCCTCCCGAATTTTTTCATCAATTGTATCTTGGTCAATATTTTTTGATAATTCATTATCCTTCGTTCCCACTTGAGATGCATTAAGAGCTAATAGCATTTTCCAAGAGGCATCCAAAGTTGCTTTATCGCTTGTAGGAGTTGTCGCATTTTGAAGCTCGAGTGCATGGAACTATTTATACCAACAATGTTATAATCAATGTATTATCTCATCTTATCTATACATACCTTATCTAATAATTTCTGAACATTGTCAGATATTTTAGATATTCCCATACGTATCTCTGCATTTGCTATTCTTGTTTCTGAAAGTAACATATTTATTCCAGGATCCAGAGTGGCTGGTACTGTACGATTTACAGTTTGTGATACAGGATACATCTGATTGTCCATTGTTACATAATGTCCCTGTAATTTTGACCACAATTACGTCGCATTAATTAATTTAATTAAATATATAAATATAAATTAATTATACAAAAAACTATATATTTTAAATCTTACAAAATATGGTGGAGTCCATTGTGGTGTTAACGAAGGTGTAACAACTAATGGCTTATAAATATTAGAATCTATAGTAGGCAGTTCAGTTCTAGACTCTGTAACTTTCTGAGCCACCTTTCTTTCATCTGATGACTCGTACAACAAATTTTTCTTTTGTGAAGTTCCTTCTGATTGTTCGATCTAATAAAATATGCAACATTTTAGCAAAATGTACATTTTGTTAACGCGAAAAAAATTTGCAAATCGTGACTAACCTTTTTGTGACGAGGAGATTTATGAGGTACGTCATCCTGAAAAGACAATATCGCTTCTTTCAGAATATGACAATGATATGTCATGGATCTTATTCGACACCTCATGAATATTACCAGAAACAATAGAAAACATTAAATATGAGCACCTCGGTATCTTCAGAGTCAGTAGTAGAAGGTAGAGGCATTTTTGGTAAAATGGATTGACCCATTTTAGCCATTCTCGAAATTATGGCTGCTTTACCGCTCGTTGAACTTTTAGATGACGGTATATTTTCTTCCTGCACTCGTATATCTGTTACCTCTATTATCAGCATAACATCTCTCTCCTTAGGAAATCCGGGACCTAAACTAATCTACATAAAACTATTTAATGCGGACAATATTGTTATGCATATAGCATTTCATAGAAATGCGATGAAATACCTGTTTGCTAGGCGGTAAAAATAAAATCCTTTTCAAACCCTTGCCACTTCCCAGAAGGATTCTCTCCCAATTCTCATCCGTCGATATCTCTACGATCATCGTCTGCGACATTGCAAAATTTATCTTGAAAGGCTGTACAATATTAGTCCCAACAAAATATTTGATACATATATTGTCCCCCTCTTTTGCGATCATATCTTTATCGCTTGGCATTAAATCCTGGTAGATTACGCTCTCGCCTCTCTCTTGTGTTGCAAAATAACGTGCTAGTCCCACTTCTGTTGCAAACTCTATGTAGCTCTCATTATTCTCGAATAAAATTGACCAATTCTCCTTGTTATTATCATAATAACTAGCATAATTATTCACTTGTACAGTGTAAACAAAGTCACGTGTCACCGTGGCGACAGATATGTACTCTTGTTTAGTCTTGTATAAAATTATCTGATATACTCTTGTTGTCATGTTACCTGTTAATGCCATACCAAGTTTTCCAATAGAAGCGTATTGACCATTTTGTCTGAAAACCAAATACATTAAAATTTTTATTGTTAATTCTTATAAAATATTATAAAGTTATACAATTATGCTTATTAATATATTGATTATAAAAAAACAATATTCTCAGCAAATTAAAATATAATTACAATTTAAAAGCATGTACAGCTTTAGCTATCAACACTTCTGTCTTAGAAGATGATACAGTTTGCTGTATGTTATATCGAGTATTACTCTTCTTGACTGCTGCTTGTTTATTGGATTGCGACTCTGGGAACTTTGATTGCAGACCGAAAATGGCAGCCAAATTAGATCTGAAAATATAAATATTTTAACATATTTTCTAATTAATAAATTATACAAAATAAAAATTTTATATATATAATATACACATATTCACAGAATTAAAAATTATAAAAACTAAATAGAATTATTTAGCAATTAATTTACAGCTAAATTAATAATTAATTAAATTAAATAGTATAAGTTATGGATTTGGTAAAATAAATCATAAAAAAGTATAAGAAATGCCAATCAAAGCCAATACAGGATCTTCTTGTATAAAAATAATATATTACATAAAAAGTGAAATTGTACAACATATGTAATTTTACTTTTTATATATTATTTTCACATACGGAGATTCTGTGTTGACTTTGATTAGCATTTCTTATACTTTTTTATGATCAACAATTAATAAAACTATAATCAAAACAACACTTATTTGTTCATTTTGGTTACATCTCGCTGTATATTTAAATAAAATAAATATAACATTTGGACTTTGGAGAGAAAAGAAAGCATAAGAAACAAATTGTGATTGAAGTAATTTGTTATCATCTGATTAAGAAGCTTATACTCGCTTCTTTCAAATTGTATTCAATAATATTTAATATGCGAGTACATACCCTCCTGAAGGTACAAAATCAGATTCATCATCATCCCGGAAGATCTTATCAAGATTTGGCAATTGATTCTGTGCGCTCATGATCACAAAAATTTATTGGATAATAGGTGGATAACAGGTTTCGATCGTGCGAACGGACTTGCCAATGTGCTGTACTGACATTTCTCCTCACGAGCATCAAATTGCGTTCATCACCTGATAATCTGATAAGCGCGCATAAGAATTATTCTAAAGATGTACAAAGTGTAGAGTAGTGTATACAATTGAATTATTGTATATTATTATTGTATTACTCTGTATGTTATTCTATTGTATATTGTATCGTTGTATACTCGTTGTAGATACATACTTAAAATAAGATAAAGATAATTATTCAATTACGCCCCCGAATCCAATATTGATGAAATTATTTCATGCGTTTATTTCATGTATTTTTGAGCGAAACTAAAGAATCTGGCAGAAAAAACATCATTCTGCTCCGCGAGACGAGATATTAACCGTTAAAATTGATAATCATTAGGTTAGAAGACATCTTTTTGTTATGCCCTATGCGCATGTGGCCATAGAATAGTCATATACGTATCAGTTATCAGTATGCAGCATATATTCATGTTTCATCAATATGACATTTTCATATCATATGCATATGAAAATCCTATATAATATACATAATGTACTACATATATTATATGATTTTCGTATGCGATATATTTCAGAAATAGGGACTCAAATTTTCTAATGTCAAGAATCATTAATTTTAATGATTAATATCTCGTTTCGCGGAGCAGAGCGACGCTTTTTTCTGCCAAATTCTTTCGTTTCGTATAAAAATATGTCAAATAAACATAATTTCGTTAATAATTTCATCGATGGAATTGAGAAATTGATTAAACTAAACAATTACTCAGATTTCTAGGCTTTATTCTAAAATTTATATATTACCAATTCCATTTTTATTTTTTCATTATATTTGTATAAGATTTTTCAATAATAGCAGTGAATTTTTTTAGTTCAATTTAATCTATTTTACCTGTATAAAGTATGTATATCATTTCTGATATATTCTCAGAATATAGCAGAAGCATCAAAACCCCAGAAAGCATCAAAACCATATTTCGTATATTTTCAAGACTCAGAATATATTACTGATGTTCATATATTCTCAGGTACTCAAAAAATTTTTCTAATATATTTATAATTCCTATAATGAATCATCTTATTATTCGGTCCATCTGAACAGACTTGCAATCGTGTATGCCACGTGCTTGCGCAAGGCTTGAAAGTTCAAATCACGTGACATGGGAGCCTCGACGATGACAGGCTGCGTACGTGTGACACTGCGAGGTACACGTAGACGTAACATAACCTTCATTATTGACGTCGCCCGTTATTTTTTTTTTTGACAATGTAAAGCGTTCCTCGGAATTTCATTTTACGACGTGATCCTCAATTAGTGTTCCGCAACGAAACGTGTCACATGATGAATCTAAGTAAGACAGAGAAATTGTTAGCTGCCAAGAAAAAGGTAATCAAGCACTCGAGACAGTCGGCCTGCGTTGACAATTGCAGCTGTCACATCTTGTCTAGTATAATTTTATAATTAGCGCATAAATTGAATAATGTGCAACGACATAAAAGTATCGTATTGCTTTATTCGGAGCCTTCTTGTCAAAATTAATGATGTTAACGATGCTAACTCTTTAAATATTACAAGCTAATGGAATTTGATATAAAATCTGCTACTTCGCATTAAATTTTTAACTCACTTATTATTCGTGCTAATTGAACATTTTATTTCATCTAATTTGCTCATTTTTGATCTTCTACATTTCCTTTTAAATTTTTAGTTTAATAAAATTTCAATTGTTGATGATTGAATACAGAATTGTGATTACAGCTAAAGGAGTTCCAACTACAAAAGAGATTGCAAACACAAGAGACCTCGAGCAAACAACAAGACTCGAATGTAACAAATGAATCTGTATCACAGGTAATCACTCAACAATAATAGTGACATGTAAATTCAGATATATATTTTTGAATATATAATATTAAGCTAATATCTCTGACAGTGCCAAACCAATTGCCAAACTGTAGAGGGAGATATACTCTGTGATCGAAAGAATCAGAATGAAGAGAAATGTTTGGAGAATCAATTTGAGACACACATAGATAATACGAATATTAAACATGGAGAAGAAAATATATCAAATCATTTTCATGATACTAATAATTTATTAGATACAAGCAAAGTTACAATAGCCAGTACCACGAATAACAGTGAAATAAAAGAAAAGAGTTTTCCTATCTTGGAGAATAATTTAGAAAGCACTGCATTATATGAAAGCGATGATAAAGATGCCATACATTTACATCCTCAATCAGATTCACAATTTGCTGAAAATGATGGAAGATATAATTTGAACGCAACATCTAATGGACCATCGATAGTGCAAAAAGAATATTTGTTAGAAATGGCCTCAGAAGTTGCTAATGCGCTTACTGACGATATAGATCACAGTGAACCGATCACAGTAAATTCATTTGATCTCGATCTGAATTGTCGCAATCAGTTTTTAAATTCGTGTCTGGAGGAACAGAAACAACTTGTAAATGACTTACACATTCAAGTCAGTCGTTATGTGAGTATTTAACTTGTTTTATACAGCTTCTAATTATTATATCTAATTTTATTGTTATGAAAATAGCACAGCAAAGTGGCTGAATTGGAAGAAATTCTAGCTACAAAGGATTCTGAATTTGAAGCTAAGCTCATTCGTGAAATAAATCCTTTGAAAGAACAGTTACAAGTCCATGCACAGACTACTGGCATCCTAATAGCGGAAAAGGCAGAACTTACAGCAGCTCTGACACAAAGCCAAAAGATTGCGAAACAAAATTCAGGTTAATATGTTTATATGTAAAATGTTGATGGATACAATTTATCTTCACAATATTCTAAAAGGTTTGTATTATTAATATAATTAAATCTATACTTTTAGAAGAATTAGAAGAGATGAGTGGAAAATTGAAACATAGCCAGCTCCATATTAATGAGCTTGAGAAAGAATTGGCTCAAACAAAGAGTAATTCTACTGACACTCAGAAAAGTGCACAACAAATACAACAAGTCTATGATGAACTTGAAAAGAAATATTATGAACTCAGGTATTACAAAAATAATATATTTCTACATTAAGGCTCTCTCACAGTGCGACATGAGTTTATGTGATGTCAGAAACAAGAAATGACATGCAAAAAGTTTCTTGTGTCGTAGCTTTATTTTTATACTTTTCTCTTAAAAACATATTTTTTTATTAATACTAAAATATATCAGGAAAATATTTGTGCAATAAATCATATAGAAATAAGATCTTGTGATCTGATAATTTTTGATAGCTGAATAGTGTATTATTATTTCAAGAATTATTTTACACTTTTATGTGATTTATCTTCTGGAGAGATATTTTATTTTCTGGTATTTTTTACAAGTTTTAAGAATATAAAAATATCATGTTTTTAAGAAAAGAGTGCAAACTAAAGCTATACGGCGCAAGAAACTTTTTGCATGTCATTTCTTGTTTCTGACATTATAATTCAATATGGCTGCAGCGAGAGAGCCGAGTCTTGATTATCTTAATATATATGTAATATACATTTAAAATCACATTTATTGAAATCAAATAACTTCAATTTTAACAGGAAAGAAAAAGAAGATTTCGAATTGGAAACTTCAGAATTGAAGCAGAAATTGAATTTAAAGAATGCTGAATTTATTACTCTGCAACAAGAATTTCAAGAGAAAGCAGCGTTACTTTCCTTAAATGAACTAAGGATACAACAAGTAATTCTAAGTATTACCGAATAAGTATTACCGAAGATTATGAATTATTTTGAAATTAACGCAGATAAATTGTTGTAGCTAACCGATACATCGCAAACATTAGAGTCTCAACATCAAACTGTAACAGTATTGGGACAACAATTGGCTCAAATGAGAGAAACTTTGAAATTAGTGAATAATGAAAAGGATGAAGCTAGTAGACAATATCAAAATTATGTACGACAATTAGATGCACAGCAAGCAAAATTGTTTAATGAGGTATAAACATTTTATATAATCTTATTTATAAAGATAAAAATAATTTTATCTAATTTTATATTAAATAATTTTATATTAAATAATTATAGGTTGAAAGCGGAAAGAAAATAATCAGCGATCTCGAAAGTAGAGAGAAAAGTTACATACAACGTTTGTCGGATTTGGAACAACAATTGCAGCATGAAAGAGAAAAAAATAAAGTTGTACTTCCATTGCAAGATCATAATGACGAAGTAACTAATTTTATGAAAACTATCGATGAATTGACTGCGCAACAGGAAAGACTTCATATTGCAGTATCTGAAAGGGTAAAATATTTATATATATTCAGAAACTTGATAGAAATGTTTTTTTTTTTTTTAAGATAATGTTTTTTTTTTAGGATGCGGAGATAGAAATGTTAACAAAGGAAATACAAGAATTACAAGATACAAAAGATGACGGAGCAAATGCAGCAAAATTAGTACAGGCTCTTGAAAGCGAGAAGCTTGGTGCATCTAGAGCTGTTTTGCAAAATCAACAATTAAAGCAACAATTAACTGAAATGGAAAATGCTTTTGTTACTCTTGTGAGTAACATAATTGTACAATATATACAATAATATAATATTATTATATTATACCTGTGATTTCAAAATCATTATAAAAAAGAAAAGTTTTAAAATCTTTCAATTTATAAGGAAATTTTATTTAGTTTTAAAAACACATATATATATATATATTTTAAAAACACATATATATATAAATTTTGTGTGTGTGTGTGTAAACATATATCGTTTTATATATATATATATATATATATACATATATATAAAATATATATCGTTTTATTTTTAGAGTAATGCTAAATTAGATTTAACAGAACAGCTTCAAGCCGAACGAAATATTGGTAGAAAATTAAATGCAAGATTGAATATTGTCGAAACAGAAGTGGATACTCTAAAAGAAAAATTAAAGGAAAAAGAAACATTTTTAGTCGAATTGGAAAAAGAAAAATTGCAAAATGCTCAAATTGCAGATCAAATGCAGCACTACCAAGCACAGTCTCACCATGCCTATACACTGCAACAAGAATTACAAAATGCTTTGGTAATTTCTAAACTTTATAATTTAATTTTTATAATAATTTTAATTCTATAATCTTCATACATGTTTCTCATAAGAATTCACGATTATATTATACAAGTTCAACATGATAACTTTATTTAGTAAATATAATTTACATATATAGGTTTATATAGAAAACTTGAAAAAAGAAAATGAAGAACTCTCAAAAAAATTAGAAAATAAAATACAAGAAGAGACACATTTATCCAAAGAATCTGTAAACATTAATGAAGATCAGCATACAACAAGAGATAAGCTATGTTGTGATGATATTGTAGCAACACAAAACTTACCACTGCCAGAAGATAAACACATTTCAGATAATTTTGGGCCTATTAAAAAATTAGAAAAGAGATTTAAGGAAACAATGGAGAAGGTCGCTGAATTAACGGACGAGAAACAGAGATTAGAACATCTTGTTCTTCAGCTTCAAGGTGAAACAGAAACCATAGGTAAACTTTATATTTTTAATTATATAAGTATAAATTTTATTTTGATTTTTCAGATATTAATGTAATTATATATTATCTAGTGTATAAATTTTTTTAATCTTAATATATAGGATATCCTCGTATCCAGCGATATTGGTTCTTTAGGCATTAGATTTTGTTTTATGAATTAGTTTGAACACTATTTGAATTCTATGGTTAGATCAAAATAAAAAATTGTTTTTTTAATTTTATTTTATTTTGCTACGATAATATTCAGAACAACAACGTATAATCTATAATCTCATTATAAGCGTTGCATCTATGATGCATTAACTGATACATCTGAAAAATTTGGAGAATCACATCATATATATTGCGAATTACATCACATATTCCTGTGATGTGCTCGTTTTAGATATCGTTTTAGATATCGATAGAAATAGTGTACACTAAACTTTTAATGCTTCCATAAATAAAATGTTGACAATATTTTTGAAACCTAGCGCCTCAAAAAAAAATGCATATTAGAAAAGTTACTTTTAAAGAATTGTTAATTTGTTCAATTTGATGGGATTTACTATTTATCATTTAGCTTTGGTGTAATTCTTCAAAAATATTCTATATATTTTTTATATTTTTTCTTTATTGCATTCATAAATTTGCGAAATTAGATCTATCTATGATTAATTAATATAATATACATGCATGTATTTATGCAGGAGAATACATTACTTTATATCAAAAGCAACGAGCAATTTTAGGAGAAAGATGGAAGGAAAGAGAGCAAACCTTTCGTCAATTGGTAGAACAACGTAATCAGCAACAAGAACAATTGCATAAATTAAAAGTATTAGTTACAGAGTTGCTTAAAAAACATCCTGAAACACTAATAAGTCCCACAGAAACTTGTATGGAGCATCCTAAAGGTAACTCCACTGATTTAATATTTTTCGTTTGGACTATTTGATGTTTATAAATATTTAATTACAATTTGCTTTAATAACACACGTAAAAAGAAGAAAAAAATATGGTCATATATGTATATGTATTTTTTTTTATAGATATAAATGCTGAACCTTGTGAAAAGCAAAATACAGAAGAATTACCATTAATCGAAGACAAAACTGCATCTGATATTCTTGATCTTCTGACGGAAATCAAAGACTGTAAAGATGCATGTATTATAGAACCTAACTTTCATCCATGCCCATGGTGCTCTGGAAGGCTTATTACCGTGTAATCCCGAATAATAAATTTGTTTAATCTTTGTTATAATAAATTATATTTACACGACATAAATTAGTGTAGAATAGTGATACTTGTACATAGAACATTCTTAGACTTTTTTAAACTTCTGTATCTATTTCTTGTAAAAGAGCGCGTGCAAGATCTTTATCTGAGGGATACTTTATAAAATATACAGTGCCTTAATTTTGCAAATAGAATTTTGCAAATAGAATCCATTTTTTTTCTCTTGCACCAATTTATTAAGATTGTGCGAGTACCAATACTACTATATTACAAATAACTATACACTATATTTTTATGCAATTTTTATTTCGAATAGTAATTAAAAACATACATAACATACTATGCTTTCAAAGCATACTTTCTTTGTGGAAATGCGGAACTCTTGCGTATCTCCTTCATGGTTTTCCTGCTGGCTTGATATGGAGTAAGAACACGGCGTAGAGCCCTTGTTCTCTTGGGCCTCAAATCAAGAGGTTTATATTTTTTATTTTTGTATAATAAGCGAAGATTTCCTTTTTGCTTCTGGTGCATAATAATATACACTCGTGCAATAGCTTTCCTTACAACACGACTATAATACAAAAAGGATTCTGATAAATATATGTAAAATATACATAATTTATATTAAAAATATTGCGGATTAATTCAATATGTTGCACATATATATAGAATGATGTATTTTTATAAGATATTAACAGATTTTAACATTTTTTTTATGAATATATCTTAAGTATATAAATATGTTAACAAGATAGATGCATTTTCATAATTTTATATAATTTTATAAATCATTTAAATCGTATTTTAAGATGTTATGAACGAAGTTATAATAAATTAGAATTATAAAAACTTACATCTTAGATAGCTTTGAAGCAGCTCCTCCAGTTACTTTGGCCACTCGTAGAGTGGTCAATTCTGTTTTAAGCTGATCGAGCTGTTTCATCAGCTCCTTTTTGTCTTTGGTCCTTAATTCAGAACATTTCACTTTTGCCTAAAACGATTCAACACATGTAAGTACATTCACACATGTAGCATACTAACAAATAATAACAAATAATAAAATTAAATTGCTACATGCGTTGTTATAAATCTGTCTATAATATTAATCTTTGTATTTTTGCCAAGACATAAATGCTACGCAGAATACAATCTTCTCTTATTTCCCATGCAATTTTGTAATTTGTAATAATCATGACGCTATCAGTTTTAGATACTGTAAGGTTATGTGATATAATCTTTCTTGTGAATTGAATTAGAAGGAATATTCAAGACTCGTCAATTAGATTGTAGCAATTGCACAGCTTTTATTAAATAAATATAATATATTAATTGTTGATGTTTTAAATAAATTCAGATTACAACTTCCTAACAACTTACTAACCATCTTGAATCCATTCTCTTGCCACAGGTTAAAAGAAGCATAAAGGAAACGGAGGAGGAAATATATAGCCTCGACAAAAACAGGATGACCAATCATATTGTATGAATCATATTGTATATCCCTAGAATGTTACAGTTTCTAAAAAACTTTGTTGAAAGGTGTCAATTGAGGCTACAAAACATGTTTTAATTAATCAATTGATAACATTTTTTATTCTGATTAGTCAATCAAACATCTCAAAACATTTGAGTGCATCCGAAAACAATCTAGGCTGCATTCCGATATTCGCTGCCAGTACTGAAAATCTATAATATACGTGACTTATAACGAATTCTATTCACTGCGCTACACCGAGTTAGTGCATACTAAATGCTGATATACATGAAATTATTGAAATGTAAAAATACATAAACATTTCAAAATAATTAATAAATAACCAACAATGAATTTGTTATTATTTAGTTAAATATGAATTAATAATTTCATTATTAAGGAAGTGATATTATGCTACATTTAGATATTTCAGTGTCGATCCACAATAGGTGATTTAAGCTTTAAGAAGTAAGAAATTGACCAATTATAATCGAATATGAAAAGAATACTCGACTATGATTAGTCAATTTCTTACGGCTTAAAGATTAAATACTTATTGTGGACCGACACTCATATGTAGCAATCTTTGTTATAATCTTTAATGTGCCTAAGTGTCGGTCCACAATAAATATTTAATCTTTAAACCGTAAGAAATTGACCAATCATAATCGATTATTCTTTTCATATTTGATTATAATTGGTCAATTTCTTACTTCTTAAAACTTAAATCATCTATTGTGGACCGACACCTAACCTGGTGTAGTATAGTGAATGGAATTCGCTATTAAACTATATATTTTCAATACTGGCAGTGAATATTGAAACGCAGCTTTAATATCCGGAAGAATTCAAAAGAATTTGCTGTTTAAAGAATAAAGATCTCTTTTCACGTATCGCTTATTTTAACGTCAGTCATATAAAATTAAAAATAATTATTAAAATTTAAATTTCACTATTATATATTCACTATAATTTCACTATTTTGTATCAACATTGACTAGCTATTTGACGTTAAAAATGAGCGATGGGTAATAAAAAGGTATCTTTATATTTAGGTTTCTATAATTATTTTTTATTGTCATGCATTATATATTGTTCATAAATTCTTTGAATTTCATTGTTTGATTAAAATATAAAAATAAAAAATAAAACACGTATTCCAAACATATTTTTGATAAGTTGTAGAAAGCATCGATCATTCGTACACTAAACATTCGTACACGTGTATTAGTTTCTGTTTACGTAGATGATTTAGGCCTTAAGCCATAAGAAATGGACGAATCAAAGTCAATGAATAGGAGAATAATCGACTATGATTGGTCAATTTCTTAAGTCTTACGCCTTAAAATCTCATTGTAGATGCCGCTTTACGTTTGTCTAAATGTAAAAGTTGAAATTATTTTATATTATATTATTAATAAATAATTATGATTCTATTTTTATTTGTTTATTATACAAAACAAGTAAGTTGAAAAGAAATATTAGTTACCTTGACCTATATGAATCGTTCCTATCCACGTATTATCTTATCCTTTTCTACATCTTTTAAGACAGTTTGATCGACCCTGGTTTTGATTCGATGCTCCGCTTCAGTACTATATGTCGATGACATATATGGTATGTATCATAATAAAGATCATTCTTCTATATAACAATTTGAGAAAAATTTTAAATAAATCAAAAATATTTTGGGCGATTTATGAAAACTTCTTGTAACTTTGATAAATTAAGACAAAGAATAAGCATTTATTTTTATTCCTAACCTGTAAGTGGTATTTATGACATTTTTTTAGGAGCAAATTATATTTTTTTACTTATAATCGAATTAAGTCTTAAAACAAATAATTATTCAACTTAGAATTTTATTGTAGATTTTTAATTTAAATTGAGGAAAAACGTAAAAAATGGGAAAACATGAAGTAAGGCAAATGGAGAAGGTCGCTGAATTAACGGACGAGAAACAGAGATTAGAACATCTTGTTCTTCAGCTTCAAGGTGAAACAGAAACCATAGGTAAGCTTTATATTTTTAATTATATAAGTATAAATTTTATTTTGATTTTTCAGATATTAATGTAATTATATATTATCTAGTGTATAAATTTTTTTAATCTTAATATATAGGATATCCTCGTATCCAGCGATATTGGTTCTTTAGGCATTAGATTTTGTTTTATGAATTAGTTTGAACACTATTTGAATTCTATGGTTAGATCAAAATAAAAAATTGTTTTTTTAATTTTATTTTATTTTGCTACGATAATATTCAGAACAACAACGTATAATCTATAATCTCATTATAAGCGTTGCATCTATGATGCATTAACTGATACATCTGAAAAATTTGGAGAATCACATCATATATATTGCGAATCACATCACATATTCCTGTGATGTGCTCGTTTTAGATATCGTTTTAGATATCGATAGAAATAGTGTACACTAAACTTTTAATGCTTCCATAAATAAAATGTTGACAATATTTTTGAAACCTAGCGCCTCAAAAAAAAATGCATATTAGAAAAGTTACTTTTAGAAAGAATTGTTAATTTGTTCAATTTGATGGGATTTACTATTTATCATTTAGCTTTGGTGTAATTCTTCAAAAATATTCTATATATTTTTTATATTTTTTCTTTATTGCATTCATAAATTTGCGAAATTAGATCTATCTGTGATTAATTAATATAATATACATGCATGTATTTATGCAGGAGAATACATTACTTTATATCAAAAGCAACGAGCAATTTTAGGAGAAAGATGGAAGGAAAGAGAGCAAACCTTTCGTCAATTGGTAGAACAACGTAATCAGCAACAAGAACAATTGCATAAATTAAAAGTATTAGTTACAGAGTTGCTTAAAAAACATCCTGAAACACTAATAAGTCCCACAGAAACTTGTATGGAGCATCCTAAAGGTAATTCCACTGATTTAATATTTTTCGTTTGGACTATTTGATGATTTATAAATATTTAATTACAATTTGCTTTAACAACACACGTAAAAAGAAGAAAAAAATATGATCATATATGTATATGTATTTTTTTTTTTATAGATATAAATGCTGAACCTTGTGAAAAGCAAAATACAGAAGAATTACCATTAATCGAAGACAAAACTGCATCTGATATTCTTGATCTTCTGACGGAAATCAAAGACTGTAAAGATGCATGTATTATAGAACCTAACTTTCATCCATGCCCATGGTGCTCTGGAAGGCTTATTACCGTGTAATCCCGAATAATAAATTTGTTTAATCTTTGTTATAATAAATTATATTTACACGACATAAATTAGTGTAGAATAGTGATACTTGTACATAGAACATTCTTAGACTTTTTTAAACTTCTGTATCTATTTCTTGTAAAAGAACGCGTGCAAGATCTTTATCTGAGGAATACTTTATAAAATATACAGTGCCTTAATTTTGCAAATAGAATTTTGCAAATAGAATCCATTTTTTTTCTCTTGCACCAATTTATTAAGATTGTGCGAGTACCAATACTCTATTACAAATAAACACTATATTTTTATGCAATTTTTATTTCGAATAGTAATTAAAAACATACATAACATACTATGCTTTCAAAGCATACTTTCTTTGTGGAAATGCAGAACGCTTGCGTATCTCCTTCATGGTTTTCCTGCTGGCTTGATACGACGTAAGAACACGGCGTAGAGCCCTTGTTCTCTTGGGCCTCAAATCAAGAGGTTTATATTTTTTATTTTTGTATAATAAGCGAAGATTTCCTTTTTGCTTCTGGTGCATAATAATATACACTCGTGCAATAGCTTTCCTTACAACACGACTATAATACAAAAAGGATTCTGATAAATATATGTAAAATATACATAATTTATATTAAAAATATTGCGGATTAATTCAATATGTTGCACATATATATAGAATGATGTATTTTTATAAGATATTAACAGATTTTAACATTTTTTTTATGAATATATCTTAAGTATATAAATATGTTAACAAGATAGATGCATTTTCATAATTTTATATAATTTTATAAATCATTTAAATCGTATTTTAAGATGTTATGAACGAAGTTATAATAAATTAGAATTATAAAAACTTACATCTTAGATAGTTTTGAAGCAGCTCCTCCAGTTACTTTGGCCACTCGTAGAGTGGTCAATTCTGTTTTGAGCTGATCGAGCTGTTTCATCAGCTCCTTTTTGTCTTTGGTCCTTAATTCAGAACATTTCACTTTTGCCTAAAACGATTCAACACATGTAAGTACATTCACACATGTAGCATACTAACAAATAATAACAAATAATAAAATTAAATTGCTACATGCGTTGTTATAAATCTGTCTATAATATTAATCTTTGTATTTTTGCCAAGACATAAATGCTACGCAGAATACAATCTTCTCTTATTTCCCATGCAATTTTGTAATTTGTAATAATCATGACGCTATCAGTTTTAGATACTGTAAGGTTATGTGATATAATCTTTCTTGTGAATTGAATTAGAAGGAATATTCAAGACTCGTCAATTAGATTGTAGCAATTGCACAGCTTTTATTAAATAAATATAATATATTAATTGTTGATGTTTTAAATAAATTCAGATTACAACTTCCTAACAACTTACTAACCATCTTGAATCCATTCTCTTGCCACAGGTTAAAAGAAGCATAAAGGAAACGGAGGAGGAAATATATAGCCTCGACAAAAACAGGATGACCAATCATATTGTATGAATCATATTGTATATCCCTAGAATGTTACAGTTTCTAAAAAACTTTGTTGAAAGGTGTCAATTGAGGCTACAAAACATGTTTTAATTAATCAATTGATAACATTTTTTATTCTGATTAGTCAATCAAACATCTCAAAACATTTGAGTGCATCCGAAAACAATCTAGGCTGCATTCCGATATTCGCTGCCAGTACTGAAAATCTATAATATACGTGACTTATAACGAATTCTATTCACTGCGCTACACCGAGTTAGTGCATACTAAATGCTGATATACATGAAATTATTGAAATGTAAAAATACATAAACATTTCAAAATAATTAATAAATAACCAACAATGAATTTGTTATTATTTAGTTAAATATGAATTAATAATTTCATTATTAAGGAAGTGATATTATGCTACTACATTTAGATATTTCATATGTAGCAGTCTTTGTTATAATCTTTAATGTGCCTAACCTGGTGTAGTGTAGTGAATGGAATTCGCTATTAAACTATATATTTTCAATACTGGCAGTGAATATTGAAACGCAGCTTTAATATCCGGAAGAATTCAAAAGAATTTGCTGTTTAAAGAATAAAGATCTCTTTTCACGTATCGCTTATTTTAACGTCAGTCACATAAAATTAAAAATAATTATTAAAATTTAAATTTCACTATTATATATTCACTATAATTTCACTATTTTGTATCAACATTGACTAGCTATTTGACGTTAAAAATGAGCGATGGGTAATAAAAAGGTATCTTTATATTTAGGTTTCTATAATTATTTTTTATTGTCATGCATTATATATTGTTCATAAATTCTTTGAATTTCATTGTTTGATTAAAATATAAAAATAAAAAATAAAACATGTATTCCAAACATATTTTTGATAAGTTGTAGAAAGCATCGATCATTCGTACACTACACATTCGTACACGTGTATTAGTTCTGTTTACGTAGATGATTTAGGCCTTAAGCCATAAGAAATGGACGAATCAAAGTCAATGAATAGGAGAATAATCGACTATGATTGGTCAATTTCTTAAGTCTTACGCCTTAAAATCTCATTGTAGATGCCGCTTTACGTTTGTCTAAATGTAAAAGTTGAAATTATTTTATATTATATTATTATTAATAAATAATTATGATTCTATTTTTATTTGTTTATTATACAAAACAAGTAAGTTGAAAAGAAATATTAGTTACCTTGACCTATATGAATCGTTCCTATCCACGTATTATCTTATCCTTTTCTACATCTTTTAAGACAGTTTGATCGACCCTGGTTTTGATTCGATGCTCCGTTCAGTACTATATGTCGATGACGTGTATGTATCATAATAAAGATCATTCTTCTATATAACAATTTGAGAAAAATTTTAAATAAATCAAAAATATTTTGGGCGATTTATGAAAACTTCTTGTGACTTTGATAAATTAAGACAAAGAATAAGCATTTATTTTTATTCCTAACCTGTAAGTGGTATTTATGACATTTTTTTAGGAGCAAATTATATTTTTTTACTTATAATCGAATTAAGTCTTAAAACAAATAATTATTCAACTTAGAATTTTATTGTAGATTTTTAATTTAAATTGAGGAAAAACGTAAAAAAATGGGAAAACATGAAGTAGGCACACCAAAATATATAGCTAATAAGATCAAGGCAAAAGGATTACAAAAGTTGAGATGGTACTGTCAAATGTGTCAAAAACAATGTCGGGACGAGAATGGATTTAAATGTCACACAATGTCAGAGTCGCATCATCGGCAACTATTATTGTTTGCTGAGAACGCACATCGGTATATGGATCAATTCTCACGAGAATTTTCACAAGGATATCTGAATTTGTTAAAGAGACAATTTGGCACTAGAAGAGTACCAGCAAATCGAGTGTACCAAGAATATATTTCTGATAGAGGACACATACATATGAATGCAACTCAGTGGCTCACCTTGACTGCATTTGTAAAATGGCTTGGACGTACTGGACAATGTGTTGTCGATGAAACTGAAAAAGGTTTGTAGACTCGAAGTATACTTTTTACAATTGGAAAATTAAAGATTTGTTCATTGTTATAATTTTAGATTTCACAAAATATATCTTGTTTATTATAGGTTGGTATGTAACATATATTGATAGAGATCCTGAGACACTTGCTGCACAGGAGAGAAAAGTAAAAAAGGAGAAAATGGACAAAGATGATGAAGAGCGACTAATGGAGTTTATTGACAAACAAATAGAAAAAGCAAAACAGGATTCAAAAGAAGAGGAGGGCGAAACGTCTAAGATACCATTGATGCGTCCCGAAAATGATACACCTTTAGTTCTTGATATAAAATTAAAACCAAAACCAAAATTACTTCCTATAATCGATATAAAGCGAGAAAAGATAAAAAATGAAGATAGCCAAAGCAAACCAGTTTTGAGCAAATCAGTCAACGAAAAGGATGAAAAATCCAAAAGGTCTAACGATGACAGTGAGACAGAATCTGTCAAGAAGTTAAAAGGTGACGACGATCATTCTGTATCTGAAGGTTGGCTTAGAGAAGGTTTAATGGTCAAAGTAATTACGAAAAGTCTGGGTGATAAATATTATAAAGCCAAAGGTATTATTCAGTCAGTTGAAACAGATGGTTTTGTTGGTAAAGTAAAACTGAAGACACCAGAAGAAGTTAATGGACATGTTATAAAATTGGATCAAGAATATTTAGAGACAGTAATTCCCGCGATAGGTAAAGAAGTCTTAATTCTTTGGGGAAAATATAAAGGCATAAAAGCGATAGTGAAGAAATTGCATATAGAGTATTATAGTATAGATATTGAACTTGAAAAAGACAAAAAAATTTTGAAGAAACTTCCATATGAACAAGTATGCAAGTATATTGATTGAGAAGTAATTGTATAGAAGAAGACTGGGAAAAATAAAATATATTTTAATATTGTAATGTCTCATATTAGACTTATTTCATTATATCATAGAGCACCTGTGTACAAATTTACAGCCAATTGTGAAATGTCAAACTTCTATATTAAGTGTTTTATATGCAATCTTAAAAATTATTTTTGTGAAATTTTATTTTTTTACCTTTTTTTTTATCAAATATTACATGTATTTTATTGGTTACATTTTATATCAATGTGCATATCAGTTCTGTATGCAAACATAAAATTTGTGAATACGTAATCAATTATATTATTGTCTAAAACACTGTAATTTAGACATTAGAGATTCTGAAATAACTGTTTCGTAAATTAGATATATTAACTGTGTATTAATTTAAGAAATAAATGTAAAAAACGTAATCTTATTTAAGAATATATGAATGTGTCACGCGCGCGCACGCGTGCGCGTGTGTGTATGTGTGTGCATGTGTAAATTTCTATTGTTTCTTTCTTTATATTTATATTGGAATTTTGAGATATCTAATGTTTCTCTCTAGATTAATACATTTTATCTTTTAAATTATTACATATATAAGTAAAACATTTATTTCATATGTATTCAATTACAAGATATATATTTTTTCATCTCTTATATCTTATATGTAATACCTAACTTACATAATATCTAACAAAAAAATGTATATTTTATTTGCTATATAAGAATTTATATAAAGATCTATATTTCTATCTAAATAAGGAAAAAATTTAAGAAATTTAAACATTTTTAACTAATTAAGAAATGCCACATCTGAGATATCTATTTATATCTCGGTGACTAGCATTAAAAATGTCTTCACCGTTTTGTGTAAACTTTGCTACAAATTTGATTTTATTTAAATTCGATTTAAGAGTTGAAAAAATTAACGTTCTAACTTGTAGTTCTAACTTTACATACATATGTAATATATATATATATATATATATATATATATATATATATATATATTCTAGAACATTTATATATTGATGTTAATTAGCTTAATCTTATTCAATATATCTTATACAAATATTTCTAAGTGATATACAATGCAATAATATAGTAAAGATAAAAATACACATGGTTCTATGTGGTTTTACGAATCATCTGCTCACGTACGGATTGTACTGAAAAACTTTCTTTATCAAGCAAAACAATACGACCATTAATATTAAATAATAAATCTCCTTTTCTTTTGCCATTAAATATGGGCACAATAGTATGTTCGCCAAATGTTTCTATTTGTTTTTTGCCAAATATTGCATTTACAAAGACAGCCTTGTACATTTTCTCCATAGAACTATGATAAATTCTGAGTGGTAACATTTTGCTAACTATTATAAGTACAATGGATGCAGCAAAAATAAGACTCACGACAAGTAATCTGTTCAGAGCGTTCAGTCTTAATCTAAGTTTAGGAGATATATAGGTATCTTCCTCTTTTATCGGTGGTTTCATATAAATAAGATATCCTATAATAAGTCCGGATATAACAAGACTTACCCATCCAAAATGATATGTTAAAATAATTGTTCTAGAGATAGTTGTTTGCTCTCTATATACAAGCTGGTAATTACTATTTATATTGTCCTTTTGTTTGTACTTTTTCTCTGCCCAGGCATTTATTTTATTAGTAACATGTTCGCTGTGAATTTTCAGATGACTGATCTTGATAACAGGATCAAAAACTATATTTTTGTGAAAAATAGATCGACATAAAGCAGAAGTCTTCAGTCTGTTCAGGATACATGTCATTCTTGTAATTTGCTCTTATGTACTGCACTTATTTTCTGTAAGATCATATACAAGAATACATATGAATAATATATCAAAGAATAGAATAACTTATCCATTTTCACCAATGTATATTAACTTTAATCTCGGTTTAATTTATTCTTTATAATTCTAAATATTAAAAAACAGTTATGAAGTAAAATAGAGATTAAAATTAATCTATATTGATACAAATGGATATTTATTAAATGAGCTATGAATAAATTATACAACTATTCTTGATATTATTTCTTATTTTTGGACATTTTATTTCTTTTAAAATATAGTTCATTAGTTTCCTTACTTTGTTCTTCTCTCATAAAAATATGTTTATTATATATGTATTGATTACTTACAAAACTGAATAAGTTTATTTTTTTGAAGATAAGTGAAAATGAATAAGTCTATAAGATTAATTCAGTTATATTAAAAGTTATATGGATACAAATTTGTTAAAAACTTATATTAAAATTAACTTAAATTAAAAGTTAATTTTTAAAAACACTATAACACTACTACATTAAACTATAAAATGCCATAACTTATTAAGTTAGATCATTTTAAACAATACAATATAAAATAAAATAAAAAACTTTTATCTGAAAAAACATTAAAAAATTAAAGTTAATATGTAAAAATGTTAAAAAATAACTAATTTTAAATAAAATTTGAACCAAAGTCAAAAATTAATACATTTAAAATTATAAATAAGTTATCAACTTTTAAATTTCATTAATTGTTTACTATAATTTTTACTATAATTAAACAATACTATTGTTTACTATAATGATTAGTTACTAACTTTTACAGAAAATTTATAACAAAGTAACAACATTCATATTCAAACTATGATTAGACATTGAATTAAATTATATTACGAATAATTTTATATGTCATTAATAACAACATACAAACTAAATTGGATGTGCGATACAGTAAAGATCATATTTCACTTCATCATAATCAGTTATTAAATTCTGTGTATTCAATGTTTATTGAAGTCCTTTGTTCATTTGCATATAATAAATATTTTTTGAGACGAAAAACCCCTTATACCTTTCAAATATCAGATAAAATTCTACTTTCAAAATGTGAAATTTGTAGGCGCAATTTAATCGAAATTGGGTTATATCACTGTACTTGTAATTGTAGTAGTGAGTATTCGCAATTTGTGTTACTAGAGAGAGATCTGGGCTGGTTGCACACAGGACGCGGCAAAGCGATAACGCGATACGCGGCAACGTGGTAGCCAATCATCGTCTTGTTTTTTGATATGTGACGAAGTTATATCGCGTTTAGTGTGGGAAAGCCCTTACACAAAAGCTGGAATGGCTGCTGTCGGACTTTTCTCTGGTGTCATTTTATGATTCGCATGCTTTGCCTGTACTCGGATACTTGATTAACATGTCTGTATTATTCAATAACGATAACTCCGATTCTGATGGAGAATTGAAGATAAATCAAGAATATGCCAATATTTATGATAACTTTCGTCAAAAGGAGGAATTACATAAATGTAAGTGAATCTAACCTGTATATGCCCCTAATAGATGCAAGAATTTTCCTGTCGAAAAATTATATTAAATTATATACTAATTATATATTAATTACACATAATTATATATTATATACTAATTATATATTAAATATAATTGTAATTGACCGATATTTACGTGAAATAAAGAATCGAAATATTTAAATCCGAAAAAAATTATTTTAACTAATCTCACTATCATGTGCAACAATTGTTATTCAATGAAATTTTCTTACATGAGTATTTAATTGTGTGATTCTATAATTGTAATCTTTTTTTATTCTTATTTATTTTGTAGTGAAGGCAAGATATGGGGAAGCTGCTTTATTTTCAGAAGATGAATCCAGTGAAAGTAGTTCATCAGAAGATGATGAAATTGTATGTTGATTTCTAATTTATCCAACAAATTATTAATTAACAGAACAAAAATGGAAAAGGCATCTGCTTGATGAACTCAATCTTAAGAATTTGATAATCTGTATTTTTTTTTTTTTTAATTTATTATACATGTAAATTTGAAATTAATTGCTTATATCACAAACTATATACTGCTATTTTTAACAAACTTATACAACAGTTCAAAGCTTAATAATCAATAGCTGCGTTCAGCAGAGAAAGATGTCTGCCATTAATTCCTCATGGATCTAAATATATAAATTAAAGGATTTTACAACAATTGCTTATTTTTACAAAAGTTGCTTTTTCTGTTGAACACAACCAATAATCAAATGATTATCAGTTATTTTAAAATTACTCTCATGTGTACTTTCATAAATATTTGATTAATTTTCTATTTTTTATTTTTCAATTTTTTTATGTTTTAATTTAAAATTCAAATATATATAAATAATATTCATAAGTATCTAACAATAATTCTTTTATTTAGGATCCACAATTTGATAAAGAGTTTCTTATAACAATGGCTTGTTTGAAATCTGAGGATCCAAGTATATATGAGAAAGTTAAATTCTTTAATGATGGCAAACATGAAACATTAGAAAATACTGAAGCAAAAAAGAAGGATAAAAAGTCAAAGAAAGAGAAACCTATCTCTTTACGTGATTATGAACGTAAAATGATATTAGAAAGAGACGGACGGTTTAGTAGCAGTGAAGATGAAGACAACACAAGACAAAAAATTTTATCTAAAATGCCCACTTATATGGAAGAACAAAAACATTTAAGAGATAGTTTCAAACATGCTCTAAAAAATGAAGATGAAGATGAAGAGAACGATTTTTTGAAGATCAAACACAAGACAGAAGATGAAAAGCATAAAGTATTTTTAATCATTATATTTTTAATTATTTTATATGTGTACGTGTGTATGTATAATAGTATTCTTTTACATGTTTAGGAAGAAGAATCATATAAGGAATGGTTAAGAGGTCAGGAAGTAGAAATAGATTCCGACGATAAAGAAATGCTTAAACCATTGCGTGATTTTTGGTCGAATCCTAATTTAGATTCAAATGAAAAATTTTTGAGAGATTACATTTTAAATAACAAACATATGGATAAAGAATTGAATGATGTTGACTTAGAATACAATCAAGTTATTCATGATAGTGATGAGAATTTGTCGGAAGATGAAAAAACTATCCTAAAACAAGAGGAATTTGAACGTAAATACAATTTTAGATTCGAAGAACCTGATCAAGAATTTATCAAAAGGTAGAAATTCTTACTCAAATAAATGTTAATTATCAAATACACTTATTTCTTTTTTTCTATTTATAATTTTTTTATTTTATTAAGATACCCACGAACAATGGAAAACTCGATGCGAAAAAAAGATACGCGCAGAGCGCAGAAGAGAGCAGAAGTTAAACAAAGAAAAGAGGAAGAGAAACAGCAAAAGAGAGAGGAACTGAAACAATTGAAAGCGTTAAAGAGGAAGGAAATAGAAGAAAAGATAGAAAAGTTGAAAGAAATCACAGGTGACATAACTGTTCAACTTCCGAACTTTAGTAAAATTTATGCTAAATTGTTTAATCATATTATACTATGTTCTAATTATAGGAAATGATGATATGCGTTTTGATAACGTTGATTTTGATTCCGATTTTGATCCAAATGAACACGATAGAAAGATGAAGGAACTTTTTAATGATGAATATTATGCTGGTGGTGAAGATGAGATGCAAAAGCCGGAATTCCCAGAGATTAATGAAGAATTGGGTATCGAACCCAAATGGGATACATATGATCCAACCACAGATAAAATTGACATGGAAACTGCGTCATACGAGGAACCTCATTGTGAAGATCCAGATTTTCATGTATTATAATTTACCTATTACATATTTTATTGATATTGATTTTATGATAGAATCTTTATTAGTTCAGTTCTATTATAGATGGATGCTGATTACGATGCATCTCAAGATCTGCAGTCCGAATTGATTGAAAATACAAAAAAGAGAAAACGAAGGAGGCGCTCTAAATTTGCTGAACTTATAGCAAAGGAGAAACCAAAATTTGATCCAAAACAATTCCCTTCGTATACAGAATATTTCGATCAATATTATTCGTTAGATTATGAAGACATGATCGGAAACTTGCCTTGTAGATTTAAGTACAGGAAAGTAGTGCCGAATGATTATGGATTAAGTATTGAAGAAGTAAGTGTTAATTATGTAAAATTTTGTTATTAAAGGCAATAATTCTAACAAAAGTATAATAATAATTATAATAATTTTCATAATTTAATAAACATATTTTTACATATTTATTCAAGATCTTAATGGCTGATGATAAGGAATTGAATAGATGGTGTTCCTTAAGACATGCTCTCAAGCATAAACCGGAACATGTAGAAAAGAATGAAATTCGAACATATAAAGAAAAAGCCGCGAATGAAGCATATAAACGAAAAATTCTTAGAAGCTTATATACGTAAGTATTATATTAGAAGATTAAAAATATATTATATATTATATATGTGCTATAAATTGTAATCTAATCTTCTACATTTAGTGAGCCAGAAGAGGAAGAAAAAGAAAAAGGAGAAGAAGATATAACTAAGCAAACCAATCTTGACAAGAAGAAACGCAGACAAAAAAAGAAAACTAAAGCCAACAATTCTACTAATACTGATACCATATGTAAAAAAGAACTCATATGTACAACAGAAAATAATACACAGAACAATTCTTACAATAATAAAGATGATAAAGAAGAAGAAAAAGATATGCAAGAGAAAAATATAATAAATAAGAGCAAAAAGCAGAAACGAAAGAACAAATCAGAAACTGATGGCGATGCTCCATTTTCTAAGAAAATGAAGATAGATCACGCAGAAAAAGAAAAGTCTCAAATAAAAGCAAATATTAACATTAAAGTGGAAAATAATAACGAAAAAATAACATCTATTGAAAAGTCTATAAAGAGCCGGAAAAAAAAGAAGAATAAGAATTCTCAAGTGAATACTGGGAAGCACAAAACAGACTATGATGATTTAACAATGTCTTTAAATGCAAAAAGATTGAAGACATATGGAATTAACCCTAAGAAATTAAAAAATAAATTGAAATATGGCAACAAAAAATTATAAATATTAATGTTTTTTGTACTATATCTGTAAATATATAATTTTAAATTTTATGTGACATAATATATATAATTTTTTTCCTCTCGTTACACCTACATACGCGCGCGCGCGCCCACACACACATAATCGGATCAGATTGCAAATTTATTATAAAAAATTAAATGAATATGTAGATTTGTACTTATAATCGTAAAAGCAGTCTAATGTAGATTGCGAAAAAGCATATACAAACATATATATATACACGCAAGGGATAAGAGACAGCAGTCAGCGACTGCGCGCACCCTCGAGTAGGAGTGGTCTCGAGTTAGGGCGGATCCACTTTCGGATGATAAACGACGTTTGCGGATTATTAGGATCGTAGACTGCTGTTTGTGTTTGCCTTTCCACAATTTCCATCTATAATCCAATCCGTATGCTCTAACAAAAAATATATTCCATTGATCCACGCGCATTATGGATTTCACTTACTAAGTTCTTCATGTGTTCCACTAATATTTTTACCATGTAATTATAAATATAAAGAATTTTAATTAAACTATAATTAATTTTATTTTCTATAATAGTTTTATATTTGATATGTAAATGATATATAATCATACCTCTGGAAAACTGTTTGAAAATCAGAAACTGAAAAATTTTAAGGAAGATTAGTAAGATTATTTTGTTTGCATTATAAATTTTTCATAGTTGTTAGTAAAATTATGTTAATGATATTAAATAATTATTTTTTACGTTTAATATTTCTATCACAATTGTTCTGCTTTAACATAAAGATACCGTAAAATTATATCTTTACATCCAAGACGTTTCCAAATATTTTGGCTTATGTTCTTTTTGGATTAAAACATACAAGACAGATATATATATTTTCATGATTTCTTCAAACAATGTTAAAAAGATAGAATTAGTCAAACCATTAAATTCTATAAAATATGCTTGGATGTAATTTTAAAAGATAGAAGATTCGATTGCTCGCAGAGGAAAAGGGTTTAAATTTAGAAAACAATATTGTTGATAATATATCCGCGATGCCTGTTAAGAATTTTATTTAACGAGAGGGTACAATAGCATCGGTTGGATCAGTCCGAACCGCTCCACAACCCTCTTTCTCCCCCGGGTACAATAAATCAATCCCCTTGGCTCAACGAGAGTACTAGTAGTAGCAGGTGGCTCCTGACGGCCACCGGCGCGTTCGCGCCCTTAATTCCCAATTAATGTTATCCTCGATGTAAACGTACGCCCTGCACATCCCTCCTTAAACCATACGTTCGAATATGTTTCCTCGTAGATTATGCATCGAATACGTCGACGGGACATCGTTGCGTAAAATGAAGCGTGATTCTACTATGAACAATTTTCTAATAACATCTTAATTTTTCTAATTCTTGCTTTTCAAAGATAGAATCATACGGCAATTACCATCGAGATATTCGATCAATACAAAAAAGAGAATGTAAATGGATTGAAGAAGAAGTGCGAAACATACCTAATAAGTTGGAAAAAAATAAAAAGATGGCATATGAATTATTAATATAAAATACTAGAATAAGGATAATATTATTAATGAAATTTTAAAAGATTTGTAGAATAAAAGAAAAATATTTGAGAAATTTGAGTAAAAGTTTTACTCAATGTCTCGCACGTATACATAATTGATCGGGAATAGGAGGCTTCGACCGAGTTAGGAACTATTGAATTATCGGTAGGACCGAATTTCACGGGCTAACGCCTCCATCTGGATAGTAGGCGAGCAGGATAAGTGCATTTAGGGTAGTGTAATTGACACAGTATCCCCGTCGGCGTTCTAATTGGCGGAAAATCGTCGGATAGAATTTGGTCTCGTCGGATCCTCACCGTTAATTGATCGTGCTATTAAATACTTTGCATCATCCCTTTTACGCTTAAAATCTCAAAGATGGGAACATAGATTTGAGGAATCAGCAAGCATTATTAAAGAAGTATTACAGATATTATAAAACAAATTTAGCTTTGCAAAAAATCGATTTTTATCCCGTTAAAATGCTGATGAAAAAGATCAGGAATAAGAATCGATATATCATATTTATAAAAAAAGTGTATAATAATACTTTATTATATATATATAAATAATATCTCAATTTGCTAAAATAGATTATTTCTGTGCAAAATTTTAGCGTCCAATAAGATGAAAAAAATTGATTTTTTCTTATCTTGGGCATCATGCAGTACACACAAAGTATATGTATTTATAACAACATAAATCTTAAAACAGCATAAATCTTCATAAATCTTCAATTTTTTTTTATCTACATGGAGTAAAATGCAAAACAACATGTACGAAATTCATTTTTACAGATAAACGTCAGTTGTAAACGTATCAAACGTAGTAAAATTGGAACTGTTGTACTTTATGATGTAATCTGTGGAATTGGATATCTTCCCTGTTGGTAAATCTCCAACTTGAATGAGAATCACAAGGTATGTGGTGACCGAGCCAATGACCTGAGAAAAAGCAAAAATTTTGATAAATTGATTTTTTATTACAGTATTTTTAATTTTTATTTTTAACAAAATATAGAAGTTCCAAGTATATATTAATTTTATATTGTTTATATTGTTTATTAATATTTACAAAAATTTATAAATTTAAATGATTAATCATTAATTAGAAAAAATATTATGAAACGAAAAAATTATAAAATGAAGTTAAACGTAACTGAAATTAAACGTAAACAAAGTACAAAGTAATAAAAAATAAATGAAAGCTCATGAACGAAGGCATTATGGAAATTAAAGTAGGTCAAACAAAGACACGCGTTATTATGCTCACAAGCGATTAAAAGTCTATACTTTTGTACGATTAATCTCAGAATTTATCACTTTACATTTTCGAAAAAACTTTTTACTTTATACCAAATTTAGGCGAAACACTCTTACCCCATGAATGAACGTATGATCTAGATTGAAAAATCCGCATGCTGTGAAAATTAACGGGTTCTGTATCAGTTGTAGAGTAAAGTCCCGTATCTGCAAAAGATATTGATTTCTAATTTTCTTTCTTATTTAATTCGTAATTTTCTTTGTTATTTTCTTTTATTTTTTGGCTCTAATATAAAACAAACTTGCCTCCGCGCGAAATTCTTTGCTAGTTGACGGCTCGTATAGTTCGCAAATTATATCACCCGTGTTTGCAGCCTGAAGAAAATTCATATATCATATTTGCGACAAATTAATTTCTTTTCTAATATTCAAAAAAATGATAACGTTTAAAAATATATTTCATTAATTCCGAAGAAGACAAAGAAAATTATAAAATTGCTTCTTAATGCTTGCCTCAATGCTCGCTACTGCGCACATATGGTTTATAACAAGGACCTTTGACGAATAGAACAGAATCCAGCCAACGACTGGTATCATCTCCCGTCGAAATACCTCTTTGTCAAGAGGTAGCCAAAAAATCGAATAAGCGTAGTACAAGAGACTAGTGATAAACACGAACGATATCGTCATGGAAAGAAGAATCTGTATACCATATGCTTCATTCGTACTTCTGGTGGACTTGATTAATTCTAGATGAACTTGTCTTTGTTGAAAAAGAGAAAACATTCAATCAAATTATTTTGAAATGCATATCTCATTATAAGACTAATTCCATTAAAAAGAAAAATAATATGCTATTCAATTAGAACATCGCAATATAGAATTACGTTAATTTTTTTACATTCAATTCCATTATTTTTCAAGATGTAGCATCTAATTATATCTTTAAATTTTTCTTTCGTTAAATAATTATATTTTGTATAATGGATTCAAAATGAAGTTTGAATTTATAAGTAACAATTTGCATAATTACGTGATAAATAGAACATTAATTATCAGAAATAAATGTGTAACTTGTAGAGCAAGACAGAAGAAAATATTATTCATGAATAATTCATTATCACACTGAACAAATTCCAAATGTTATAATAACGTAAGTATATGTGCGCAAATATGTATAAATATGCAAGATGTTTGTATGTAAAATAACAAAAGAAATTTATTTATACGCGCGTTAAAATAAAAACCTCACTTGACGGCCCTCATTGTGTCAGTGTTTTCTTTCGTCTTACGATCCTGTTGCGTCGCGGATGCAGTGAAGGTCTTGTTCCACTCGTCCTTCATTTTAAGCACCCTTTTGTGCTGTGGTGAATCTGGTGTGGTCGTTAACATGCGTTGCAGCAGATTGTTCAGCTGCTCGAATCGAAGCGTCGCGTATCTTCAAGAATTCATAACAGAAACGGGACAAATAATAACGATAACTTAATATACAGTTTTCAATAATTTCAAAAAATCGCAAAACGTTATATCACAAGAAATTTGAAACGCGTTAAATTAATTGAAATCTAAAATTATTATTGAATCAATAATAATTTCAATACGCGAATGCCAAGCTGTTTGTACTTGAACATAGATAAAAATTTATTACTTTGTACTCATACGAGATTGCTTTACCTAACCCAATGCAAAAAAGATACGTCGCTCACATAGAGTAAAGCAACGGGATAATTTACGGCAAGCATGATGATGATTCTGATATGCATGGGTGTTTCTTCTGTGAACATCCCATCGTAATTGATCACCGCGAACGAGATGAACGCCACTATAACGAATATGAGAGCGTAAAGTTGACCTAGATATAATTTTCGATAATTCTTCTGCAATCCCATCTGTTCCATGGTTTTCTCACACATTAGGATGCGCATCATTGCCGCTTTCATGTGCTACGAAAGTTGAAAAATAATATTCGAGACTAGAAAAATTCAAGGCACGAAATCAAACTTGGTAGAGTCTATTTTCTGGATTTAATAAAATTACTGCTTACGTATGATATATTGAAATTAATTGTTACGAAAAATTATCACACTAAGAAATATCCTCTAGAAAGAGTTCAGTTTTGCTGAAGTATTTAAAAACTTGGCTAGATATAGATCTGAAAATAATTTTATTGGGTAATTATGTAAAACGTTCACATTAGTTGTACACACACACACACACACACACACACACACACACACACACACACACACACACACACAAAACTACGTTCACATTAATTGTATATAGATATATATAAAATTTTTGCCATTATATTATCATCACGCTTAAGTATTGTACATTATTTTGAATCAACAAAATTATTTTCACATCTATATCTGGCCAAATTTTTAAATACTTCAGCAAAATCATTCTTTCTGTGTATAACAATTATCTGAAATTACCTTTCGTCTCAACCAGCCGCAAGGGATGAGCCATAATGTCAAGCAAATGTTAGCGTAGAAAATCGCTTGGAACGTCAAGTTACCGAGCCGATGCACTTTGTGTAGATAGTAGGTATCCAGGTATTCCATCGACAGCTTCATCAAGACGCAATAGCCCACCAGACAGATCATTGAGTACATAATATTCAAAATTCTGCCTCGTTTGATGGTCCACATTCCCATACCGAGAATGATGTTTGCCACGAACAACGGCATGGTCATTTCCTGTAGAGTCTTCGGTTGAAACATCCTCGTGGATGATTGAGACACTAGTCTTAATAAACGAACAGTGTCTTTCGCTGTCGACTACACATATGCGTGTTCCGCGACTGAGAAATGGACGATGATACTGTAGTCGCGTCGCGTGTTCCACATGCGTGAGAATGTAATACTAAAAGTCACCCCTGACAAGGGTGGGCAGCCGAAGGTGGTCGAACAGGTGGTGGCGGCGTGAAATGGTGAACGCTCGACCTAAATAAACGATGTTCGCGAGGTTCCCGTATCCCAAAGGATTCATCAAGGACTCGTGATCGATATCAGTCCGCAATATTGCAAAAAAAATCACTCTTGCACTCTTGCACTCTGCATTCTTTTTTTGTTTCTGTGATATATTCTGTGAATACATCGGAATTTCTGAAATTTTATTCTCTCAAAACATCAATTTAAATAACATGTCTAGATCAATTAGGAGATTGCGACGTTTAATTTGAAAAATAACAATTGCTTTTAATTCTTGGAAAACATAGTGCAATATTTTGAAATTTTCTTTCTGTTTTTTATTATTTTTACTTTTGTATTTTGAGACATTTATATGTTTTTTTGATGACAAAGACAAAAATAAAAAAAAATGTAATCTTTCCTTTTTAATATTAATTTATTGGTAATTACTTGTATTTTATATAGAAACATATTATTACATATATATTATGGAACGTAAAATAAATTTTTTTAAAGATTACACCGAAATCTTCGATAACATTGGTCTGTAAGGTACCGAACAAAGTACAAAACAAAATAACAATATTGATAGCACAGTATTGCGCGATAGATAATGATAAATTTAAACGATGACAAGGCGCACGCGGCGCGAAATAAACGACAAATACATCGGGTGTCCGATCTCATAATGGATGAATGCCCAAGAGACTTCACCGGGAAGATCGATATCGTGCAAAGTATCAGGCTAAGAGCTATCTTGTTAATGACAATACGAGGGTTAAAAATATAAATTCGTATTACTGACATAATTGTAAAATAAAAGATCGATGTACAATAAAAGAGACTTTCAACAAGGATTAATTATATATCAGATAAGATTATTCCGTGAATTATTAAAATTCTTTAAAAAGTCTTCTAATTATAATTTTACAACTAATAATATGCATAAATTTTGTTTCATTATATAATATTTATGATAATTGCAAGTAATTATCATACATATTGCAAAAGAACTGTAAGCTCATGAAGTCGTACATTTCGCTCTGTAGACTTCGATAACACCTCCGACGTCCCAGCAATAAAGGAAAGTGAAATGCAACAAATGAAGATAGGAAGGAGAATACATAATAACCAACGCACATACATTTTTCCCGAGTATATACTTATATGGCGGCATAATGCTTTTACTAACAATTCTAACAATTCTTTGTTGTGGTTGACATTTGCAACCACACAGTTAGCTCTTCCATGTTAAAAAAATTAATAAACATCTAAAAATATATAGATATCTTTATATTATCACTTCATTATAAGTAACTTAATTACAGGCATATAAATATATCCAATTAATTTAATAGAATAGAAAATTTACTACTATTATATATTTCTATAATATATTATATATTTACTTTTATATATAATTACTTTTATATTTCTATAAATTTTTTATCTGCCAAATGTATGCAGATCGAATAGAAAGAGTTATGTGAGATTAATCTCTCTTATTCAATCAAGTTCAATATATAAAATTTTATTGTAGAGTTTAGAGGGATAAAATAATTTATTAAATGTTTTAGCTTATTACATTGTCCAATTTTTATTTTTATGATTTAGCGATATTTGTTAGATATACATTATTAATTTATTTATAATTTAAAGAACATTATTATTTATTAATATATATCATTTCTCAAAAATGTGTATATTGTATGGCATTGTTCGATTCCAGTGCGTTGCTCACTTGTATCATGATAACTATGTAAATGGTTACATTTTTCAAAATCTATAAACAGGAAAAAGATAAAAATTATATTTTTATAATATAATATAATTAAAGTGGAATTATAAAAATAGTTATATTTAAACAAGATTAGAAGATATTGAATTTTTTAAATTACGTACATATTTAATACATAACATATTATAACGTAATTACATTATATATTTAATACATATTTAATTACATCTTTTTTTTTAAAAACTATTTAGAAATCACTCATAACAATAAAAACAACAATATCTTGCATTATAATATTTTTATATTATGGAATAATTTGATACAAACCATAGTTAAAACACGATTATCCAGAGTAAGACCAAATGCGGAGAATCTCACTGGATTTTGCAAGATTTGAATACCAAATTGTTGAATCTGAAACAATCACTAACAATAATTAAGATCATATGAAAAACAGCAATCAGTTGTGCATTGAAACAAACAAACCTCTTCCTGCAAATTTACATTTGCATCGCACCCATAAGTTGCGTGGATAATTTCGATAGTTTTGTTTCCCTATAAGTTAATGTCATCCTGATGTTATAAAAGAAATTTATGATTAAGCAACACATTAGGATACATAAGATAGATTACCTCATTGGCCGCATATCTGCAAACGCAACTCAAAGAAGCGGCTTTCAAAATGTGAATAAAGGTCTGTGCAATCATCAGGCATGTTTGCACAAAAAAGTTGTTTACTTTCTTTTGTTCTATAATATATCGGACGTAGAAATTATAAAGAATTCCAGTGAGAAATATAGTAGTCACACCTATCTCCCAAGCTGTTTGTACACCGAGAATGGTGCATAATATTTTCGTTACTCTAATTAACTCCAGATGCACCTGCCTTAACAATATTCCAAAATAATTAGAAATACGTTTATTTTATAAGGAGAAAATCTCTTTTGTTTCTTAAAAAGTTTAAATAACTTAAATAATAAAATTTATCTTAAATATCTCTCGAAATGTGTTGTAGAAAATTACAACTTTTAAATATTTTGATCAAAATTGATGAATTTTGAATCGATTTTTAACGAAAAGATACTTAAAAAACATGCCATAAAACTTAGTTTATGTAGAAATAAATGCAATCTATGTATTTTATTTTATAATTCCCCATACTTACTTAATTGTTTGTACTAAATATTTACGTTTTTCACATTTTGTCATTACTGGATCGTGTCTTTGAAACCGATTTCGGAGTTCACTTTGGAATTGTTTTTCGAGATGGAATGGAGACTGAGGCTCAATCTGAGTTATCGAATTTTGCTTCTTCGAATTATTTATTCGTGATTGCTCTTGTTGAAACCATCGAAACATCTTCATAGAAATCATACGTTTTCGCTGTTGGGCGTTCATGATATTAGTATAATCTTTCATTTCAAAAATGCCCAATTTCATATCTGCCGATGAACCTGTTATTATGCTGTCACATAAAAGTTGGTTGACTAATCTAAATTTCATTTGTAAGCATCTGCAAAATGACAAAACTAAACTAAACTAAAGCCAAGTGTTACTAATTAGTCCAAATTATTAGATCCTCATCGAATTAACAGATTTTTTTCGACAGATTAAAAAAGCTGATGCAATACCAAAAATGCGTGGAAGACAATGTTGATTATATAGAAAAAATAACACACGCACGCGCGCGCGTACACACACACACACACACACACACACACACACACACACACACACACACACACTTTTTTACTATTTTATAGTAATAAGTTAATACATCATCTTTAATAGGTCTTTAATTATTATTATTATTATATTATATATTAATCAAATCTTGTTTTACAAAAGTGATTCATATTAATATAATATGATTCAATGTTTTAATAATCTTATATACAAATAAGTTATGTTAAATGATACAATATTAATTGAAAATTTTATAACAAATTTCTAGATTATACTCAAAAAGAGTTACTTACCTTACAAACAAATAGAATTCAAAGATAGTAATGGCATTGACACACAGTCCATATGTATATACTACCGTCATGTACATTGAATTAAATATATCTGTGTGTACCTGCAAGTGACTGAAAGCCAAGATGCACAAAATAAAACCGAATGTAAACGAAATAATTATCACTCCAATTGTCACAAAATATATTTTGTCATAGTTCACTGTCGATCCAAGCTGTCGTAATGTTTCATCTATCTCAAAAATTTTTTTGTGACAAATTTTGAATTCCTGCAAATATCAATTTATAATATAAGCATAAGTTTTTTCTATATTAGTGAATTGTCAAATGCATACTTAGGCTATTTTTTATTATATTTTTCATTTGATTCTGATTTGTAAATAAATAGTGGAAATTGCAATTTAATATTTCAAACGTTATTATTATATTCTTTCACCAATGACAAATTAATTTGTTCTTAAATCTTTTTGTAATATGCTGTAAAAAATATGATTTAAGTAATCCATCGTCTAAATCATATTTTCTTTGAAGATATCGAATTTATGAATAAAAATAATTAAAAATAGAAGATTAATAAAAGGAATCATTAATTAATATCTATTTTATAATAAACCAAAAAATTGTAAATATGTAATAAATAATAAATAACAATAACGGAAAGATGTCGAAATAAAACTGGCTTAAATTTATTTTTGTAATTTGTAACATATTTTTATTAATTATTAGTTTTACTTAATTATTATTAATTGTCAGTCTTACAATATGATAACAAATTCTGTAATGATATAATTTAGAAAATTTCATAAATCTTATTAAAACATTGATTTAATCTTTATAATAATTGATATAAAAATGTTTGATTTCTAATATACCTATTCTAATTTCAAACGGCAATAGCTACGCACGAGCCGCTTAAAATAAACAATTCCTCACGAGCCTATCAATGATGATCGCCGGGCGAGAGTATCTTGCCGCGCGTTTGTATTTGCCGGTAGGCCGGGATAATATGGTGATTTTTAATAATTAATAACTCGATAATTATCGCAAAAATTGCAAAATGATAGAGGACTTTTCTACTCAGTTTTACCAGCTGTACCTACACACGAGAGGTGATATGACCGATGCCAGACACTCTCTATAATAAATATAAATTATTTTATAGCAAATTTTCTTTTATGAAAATATAAAATTCAAAATATAAAACTCAAAATAAAATTGTATTATTACATTAGTTATGTAAATTGATAAAAAAATTAACATTAATTATTCCTGATTCTTTAAGGTATTATTAGCATGCACAAAACACAATGTAAATTAAATTTTTGTCTCCGTTACTTATTTTTCGTTTATTTGTATTTCATATTTTTTCATTTTTGTCACTAAAGATTTTTCATATTTAATAATAAACATAAAATATGATGAGATATGATTTCGAGATAACCAGTATTCAGCATATTTTCCGTATATAATTTGTATGTTATAAACGATACGTAAATAATACTAGAGATAATAATTTCTGAATCAATTTTGTTTATAAATTACTTTATGTATGTAGTGTTTTATTTACTCACCTTCGTGTACCACCAGCCCAATAACAGTTTGATTATTACAGAACAAAAAAAGAAATACGATAATAATTTATATAAAACATATTCCAGCTTCATCAATCGAATGTCCGCAAAATATACTTCCTCCAATCTCAACGAGCCATTACAGTATATACCATAAGCAATCAAAAGGTAAATCAGACTGAGTATAGGTCTTGGGCGATCACGAGGATATTCGAAAGCACGAAGTCCCATTAGACGATTTAGAGTTGTCACTGGCGCTATCGCTTCGGAAAAACATTTTGGACGCGCAAATAGTTTCATCTCGACTAAAGATAGAACCAGCGTTTTGTAAATTTAGACGAAATTATTAATCTGATTTTTGTACTTTTTTTGACGAAACCAAATATTCAATCGATATCTTCCTCATTCGTTTTCATACACGTTCCAATATTAATTATAAATGCGCACAATTTTCTCTTTTTTATTTGATCTGTATTAGATTAATTTACACGTGTTAGATTAATATCACGCAGTGAATTGATAATCGCGTTCTGGTCGGATTGATTCTTTTTTCACTGCACCTGTATTCTCGTATCTTTATAACTTGAAGATCTACCTTCGTCGATGGACGAAGAAATATACTTGGCGATTATTATGAAGAATACGGGTGTGCTAAATGAATGAACGTGCGCAAACGAGCCTCCGCGGTGGCCTTTGAAGCGATCATCTATATCTAAAAGAGTCAACTTTGTCTGCGAAGCAATGAATAATTTGTTGTACTAACGTTCACATGAGACTCGTTTTTTTATTATTTTAATGAGAGTAATATTATAAAGTATCGTCCAGAACTTACAACATGTATGTATTGGGAGAAGATAATTACTGGTTTAAATTTGCGCTACATCGGAGAAATGTACGGTCAGGAAATATTATTGTAATTTTTGCGTAAAGACAATAGCTATATTATGCTTCTCGATGGAAAATTTTTTACATTACCTTGAGAATTATTCTTGAAAAATACTTGAGTAATGTAAAAAGGATTGATAAAAAGTCGGGAAGGCTGCGATAAAGATAAATGTGACAATTGTCTTTGTTTGTAATTTATTTTTTGCCAAACATGCAATACAGAACTCATAATCGATTATTAATTATGTATATATAACGCATACCAAATGTAGAGATGGGAGAGTCAATGTCACCCAGTGCGCGTATACTTAGCGATCAAATTTCTCTGTAATACTTAACAATATTTATTTTTTTCTATAGTTAATAATAAAATCCAATATGTCTCGTGGAAGAATAAAAAAAAATTGCGTATATAATAAAATCTCTCTGCAAACACAATCGGATTAACGCTCCTGATTGTACACATTGTATAGAATATTTTTATTGCAATCGACATTTATTTATGTATAAAACTAATAATTATAAACGAGATGTTAATTGAATAGTAATTAAATGAATTAATCGCTTAACCATATTTGTCTTCTTAATTGACTTGTTTGCGAAATAAACACACAGAGATAAAATTTTTTCGCATAATTCTTACTCACATAATACTTGTATATATCATTATCCGCTATAGATCCGCTTTAGATAATTAATGAAAGACGAACTCGTGTGATAGTGTTGTCCATAAAATATTGATCTTTGTCGAAATGAAATAATCTAAGTAGGCTTAGTTAATTATATTTAATTCACAAAAAATTGAATCAATAATAAATCAAATATTTAATTTTTATTGTTATATGTTTATCTCGTATCGTATTCATTAGGAGATTAATGAGAAGAAGATCAAGGAGAAAATCAAATTAGATTAAACTAATAAAACTTTTTAACTTATCGAGAAATATGTATATACTTCTTTCTAAATAATCTTGTCAGAAAATGTTAAAAAGAACTAGTAATGATAATAAAAATAATAATTCTAAAATTTAAAATCCATTGTAAAGATTAAATCTTTAATTTCTCCCATTCTAATTCTGTGCGCTTTCTTCGCAAAGAAGCCAGTTTGGTTCGCAATGATGATCAATCTCACGTCGATTTCCGAGCGATCAAGTCGTGCAATCACTTTGCAGAGAATCGGGAAACGAGAGGCGCAAGGCGACGATCCGTGAAGTTGGCCTCTTCGGCAATCCCATTCTTTTTCACTTAAGTTCGTGTGCCATATAATCGACAACGATCGGATACGTGGCTGAACGACGACTATCGAGGGTAGTAGGAGAATTTCGAAGAATGCAGAGGGGTAGCGATCCCATGGGAAACCGTTCCATTGTCCCGAGGTGGCTTACTAATCCGCAGGAATCGGATAGATTCGAGGATATCGACGGATGTATCGCGATAAACGGCATGACTCTGCACAATGCAGTTTATGCAATTCAATGACGATCATATTTTTAACAATTGTTGAATGTACCGAACAGTTCTTTCATTAGTCATCGAATGCTTAAATCTCTGAACTAATTGATCGGAGATCATTTAGAGTCCACTCGGAAATTAAAACAAATAATAAAATAAATCGTCTCAAGAAATGCAAAAAAAGAGATGGTTTTAAAAATAATATGTATAAGTAATGTTTTCTTATTCTTTAAAAAAATGATCGACAGTCAGTTCGCATTTCAATCAGCATATGATGATGAAGAAACAGAGTTCTAAGTCTTCTTTCTCTATTCATTGAGATACGCAAATTCAAGCTTGGAGTACGTGATTCAGGTAAGCGATATAGCAAATTGCCAGCCGAAGAATTTCGATTTTCGAGAGCTTCTTGTCTGGTGGCAAGGTCGGCAGTAGCTTTCGTAGTTCCGCAAACGCCAAGTTGAACGCCTCCACTCTGACTCTTTCCCTGACGAGACAAACATTATCCACTTTAAGCAACGATGCTTTCGTTATATTATAAAAGAAATCTAGAAAACTAGCCATGCTAATTTGCTCTTTTGGAATTGGCTTAAATTATCCCGGTAATTTTTCCGGATGCGAGAAAATTGTAATTCTCAAAATATTCTAATTATACAATCAATAATTGTGTTGTAAGCGGATTCGTGAATCATATTTCAATGTTTTAGCTTCCTTCCATTTGTCCTTGTAATTTTGCAACTACGCTTATCGTAGTCTTACCGTGTAGCGTGTGCGGTTCGATACTTTTGGGTGGCTCTTCTTCGCCTGCGTCTCTCCTCCCTTGACAAAGTGCCCGAACCAGGAGCGCCCACGCCATTAACGGCGACCCCGTGGCCGCTGTTCGCCATGGGAACCGCTCTATCCTCGTTCGCGAAATCGCAATTGAAGCTCTTCATGTGCCTCGTCTGCGATCCGTGAATGTTCCTTTCAAAGAGGTTCAGTCTGATCTGTCGCGAAAGATTATATTCTCACCTTCGACCCGGACGTAGATTCGCATTGCAAAACACCGCTATATCTCTTCCCGTAGCTGCGATTGCATGTAGCTGCAATTATAATTGATGATGGCTGTCAATCGATGACACACACAAAAGAACGCGAGTATAATTGCGACAAGATTAATCTTGTTGCAGGTAACATTATAAATATCAGAAATATTTTATAATCCTGTCTTATAAATTGCGATTTTAATTTGAAAGTATATTGTCTCGTCAAATTGATATGTTTAATTCTAAAATATATTATCTGATGAATGTATTTTAGAAAAATCTACAAAATTATTTACTTATATACAAATATTTATGGAAATTAAGAGATCGATATTTTTGCTCACGAGAAATAACTGCAGATAAAAAATATTGTGTTATTATAATTAATTGTAATCATTATAATTATTATAGAACGTAAAATATTAACTGTAATTTTATTTGTATAAATATTATATAATAAATTAATAATTGGTAATTAAAAATTAAATGTTTAATTATATCAGTTAATATGTAGTAATTTAAGTATTATTATTATTAAAAGAAAGAGAGAAAAAATTAAATAGTAATATTATAAATAATTAACTAATAATAATATTGATTTTGATTTATTTAGATATAGATGTTTATTAACATTACATTTATTTAATAAATAATATACAATTTTTAGAAGAAGACAATATAATAAACACGAAATAATCCAATTTTTCGCACTGTTGATCCTAGGGATTCGCAGAAACGAAAAAATGCAGCATAAAAGGGGTTATATTTCAGAATATTGGGGTTCGGTCGGCGATAATTGGATAGCCAAATATTTGTTAAGTACACAAACATAACCTATGTAAGAGAATTATGGTCGTAAAAGAGGATAAAGTCAGAAATAGACAAGCTTTAACAGAATAGAAAATGGAATATATATTAAGAACATTTCACATTTTCTATGTATAGAGAAAAAAAATATAAAGTTTCATAAATTTTGTAAAATGTGGATTTCATGGTGTCATTAAAACAACCGTTTTGACAGCGGTTTACAAGAAAAGTATTGCATCATTCAGAGAAACGCGGTATGTGCTTCGCATAAATGGCGTGTTCGCCATCAAATATTGACGAAAAACAACCCCAAACTGCTGTTTGATCTGATTCTTGTGGTAAACTGGCAATTTGTATGAGCATTCACCACTCCTTCTCTGTGTTTTACTCTCCTTCTCTGCGTTTCTTTCTTTAATATTTAAGAGAAACCTACCCAGATTTTCGGCGACAAGTCTCCTTGAAACTCCTTTTAATATTTATTGTGACACTGCTATCCAATCAAATCGATACGAGACTCCGTAGATTTTTTTATCTTTACGATTTTACAATGTATGATTTTATGGGAACACAATTTTATAAAAATATAAACTTTGTAATTCTTATAAAGTTCGATAGTAAGTTATATTTATATTAAAATGTTTGTAATTACGAAAGATAAGTTAAAAATTTTAATTAATAAAAAGAAATTAAATGAGAATAAAAATATGTTTTTAGTATCAATATTGAAATAAAAAACTTTGCAGCAATCTAATTTTATAAATTTTTGAAAATTACATATAAAAAATTTAATTTTTCCTGTTTCCTGAGATGTTTTTAATATTTTTTTCATAGAGCAAAACTATATTTTGTATATAGATTAGACTATTTATTTAGACTTTTTCTATATAACAATTAATACATATTTTAATTTATTTATTTGTCACTTACCATAATTTTCCAAGATAAAGAATTTCCCTCGCCTGTTCTCATTCGATTTGAAGTGATGTCATTTTTCTTGCTTTCCTTCAATTAAATTTTTTCTCACCAATTAAACAATCATGCACGAAATTTTATCTGATCACTTTCTAATAATTCCAACACACGAGAGAAAACCTGTAGATTCTTCAAAATATTCCACTCTGCTAAATCACTTGATTATTTATCTATTTTAGATTGCGATTAGATTGACACCGGTCGTTAACTTTATCCGTGACAACAAGATCGTCTCTGACAACATCTCGATCTCCTAGCTTCGACGAGATCGTCGGGAGAGACAACGGGCAGCATCCCTGATATAAAAACTATAGGGAAGGGTGAATTTGGCTACACGACGCTCGTGGGAAGGGGCAGTTTCATCCCCCGTAACCACGCCCTTGGTCCTGATATCGCAGCCTCCCTCGCCCTCTCAATTCCCAGCATCCCTGGCAACATCCCGGGCGTTCTCCAATCGACAATCGAGAGACATCCCGGTAAACCCGCCCCGACACCTGATGCCACGTCGCCATTCCGCCGCATTTCGTAATTCACGCGACAGTATTTTACACAGCCTTCCGGATACACGGACTATTTTATTGATCATTCGACGTTCCATCGCTGATGGTTTTTGGAGAACCTGTGCCGAATTCCTCATCGTTGGTGACAATATTCCAAATGCGTATGTAAATTTATCGTATCTTATTTTATATTATTTTAATTACGTTTACCGAAATAATTTCTGTAAGAAATATAATATCTGGATCATATGGAGCGAAATCCTAATTTCAATTACAATTTCCTATTGAACGATAACGTCTAATTTGTATGTCCAAAGGCCAGTGAATAATCCTTTTTTGCTACATCAATCGAGACGTTCGTCAGACGAAAAAAACATTAAAAATATTCAATCAGTATATATAAGTCAAGAATATGCTTTAATATCAAAATGAAATAACAGCAGGCAAAATAGGATCTTTGGCGTGTGCCTAATAATCTTGTTATTTTTGAATTTATATATATATATATATATATATAAATTAAAAATTAAGAAGCTGTACAAAAATCTAATGTTTCACGTAACTAACGTCATGATTAAAATTTAATACAACTACAAGAAATTTTAAATTGATATTATATGATATATTACATGGATATTATATTTCATTCTTATGAGTTTATTTTCTTTTTTTTTAGAAAATTATAATGTTTGTGTTTTATATTTAAAATGCGCTGAAGAAATAGAGAATAAATTAAGGATAGATTCATTGTGATATAGATTTCTTCGGAGGATCAGGTGGCAGACGTATCACATCTGCGTCATTCAGCCATAATAATCACAGTGGCAGAACATTTCTATGTAAAGCCAGGATTCACTCGGTTTGCTTATACTTCGTAGCAACGTATGACTGTTTTGTCCTAAACACAATGTGATCGAAAACTTTGGTTACAAATTCAATAAAATTTAACGTACTAAATTATCAGAATAGAAAAAAATATATATATTAAAGTTAGTACTTGCGTTTGCGAATTATTGATCATTTTATAATTTTTTTTATAAAAACAAATAATATTTTTTTTAAATTCTTTATTTAAACAAAGAATTTTTCGGTCAAAAAGAAAAGAGAAATATAAATTTTATCTCTTAGTTTAACCATATGATTACAATATGATATATTGCCTTAATTTTATTTTCAATTTCTATTTGATCTTCATTATTGATATCTAATAATAATTTTAAGTAATAATTTTAAGTTTTATTATTTCAATTAGGTTGAATTCTTTTACTTTTATTATTTTTTTTTCTCCTGTGAATATGGAAAATACAAGATAAATCGATTCCCTTTTGAATTCATCTTTTTTCCACGGAGCTCGTATTTGTTATCAGAGTAATCAAGAGAGGGATAGGATAGAGCCATCCCTATTGTAGGGAAGTAGAACCGCGGAACCCACAATTATGCAAATTGGTCAATCGGACTTTAATCTATTTCTAATCCGGCAGTCGACACTCATCTCAGAAATTGCAGGCGTGGGAGTTGACGCGTGCGGTTGAAAGTTACGATGAGGCTCCGCACACGTGTGAGTGCACGCGTGTGCGCACGGATACGACCGATCCTCGCCACAACAATCGAGGACATGGCACACGCCCTGTTCGTCACACCCGATTAATGTACTCCGTCGAGTCGTCACGGGTGTCACAGGATAGTTCACACCTCGTTACCGCGATGACGACTCTTTTCACAATCGAAACCCTTTCGATTTTCCCTTTCATTTGACCAAATACATATCTTCGTAAACATGTCACGACCATTACAAAGCAGATATTATCAATGCAATATTATTTTTGACACAAATGTTCTGATATATTATACGTTTACACATAATGATCTTTTGTGGTATCACCAGATTTATAATCAAAAGATAACAATATTACAAAATATTTTACTTTTAATTCTTAATCTTAATCTAAGGTATATATATATTTTCTTAATCTAAGGTATATATATTTTTATATATTTATATATTTTATTAATACAAATATAGAAATAATAGTTTTATTATTAAATTAATCATTTTATTATTAAATCATTAATATAATTAAATTAACAAAAACTAATTAATAAAAAATGTTAATATAAGCATTTAAATGCAAATTCAAGAAACTAAAAGCAATGTAATATATCAAGATATAATTTGTTCTTAATCATCACGAATATTTTGAGAAGTATTGTATCATTATTATAATAAATCCATTCATTAAAGTTATGTAGAAACTTTTTTATATTGTAGAAACATTTTTAGATTTTAATTAATCACTTGTATTGCCAATGAGAGAGAAAGAAAGAAAGGGAAGAGAGAGAGAGAGAGAGAGAGAGAGAGAGAGAGAGAGAGAGAGAGAGAGAGAGAGAGAGAGAGAGAGAGAGAGAGAGAGAGAGGGTTTTAGTTTAACTTTATAGTGCAATGTTAAAGAAATATATTGGATGTTAAAACATTGATGATAAAAACAAAAGATTTACTTGTGATGATTAAAAGAAGGATTGAAATAAATGAAGCAATAAAATGGCGATAGTACAATAACACAGAGCTCTATAATCGATACTAAATGGTGAAGTTTACCAAGAGAACAGAATCATTTACCTTCCTATGATTAAACTTTTAAACCAACGGCTATTTTCATTTTTGTATTTTAATAAAAAAATATTATTCAAGCTTAGAAGATAATATATTCATGTTGGGAAAAGCATTTATGTAAAATTTTAATAACAATTTTAATAATAATAATCTTACGTTATATGTAGCATTAAAGATTTTTTCTTTGAGCTAAGGATAAAATAATTCCTCCAAAATAATTTTTTTTCTTAAAGGAAATAATTAAAAATAACAAATCATTCCAGATAGCACAAAACGTCCAAAAATCATCCAAAATGTATTTTTAGAGATTCCTTGAAGAGTATTTTAAGATATCGTGAACATATTAAATGAGAATTTAAAATATTTTATGCTATCTGGGATTTTTTTCGATTCTATACCGAAATATGACTATCTTCCAAACTATTTTTTTTCTATTTAATATACATTTTTATATGGTGTACATATACATAGAAACATTTATTAATTAAGCAAGTATATTGAAATTTTTCAAACATTTAGGAAATTAATACAAGTAGAATACAATATATTTATAAAAAAATCATAACGTGGATTAAAAATACTTAATATCATAAATATAAAGAAGTGTTTCGTTCCTTTATTCATTTTTCTTATTTTTAGAAAATCGTCATGCATCATTCTCAATTAATATCCATGTGTATGTGTGTATGTGTGTGTGTGTGTGTGTGTGTGTAGTGTTTAAATATTTAAATAGATTATATATAAATATAACTCATTCGACGTTAAAGTCGACTGATTGAATCTATTTGATGTCTTTTATCGATAATCTTTTCATGGCTGTAATCACGAAATTAGGACCATTGTCGCTCTCCGATCGATGCCGCTTTCGATTGATTCCATCCTTCGAATTTCTTGTTAATTCACGATGTCCAGAGATGAAGGAATCAACCTCCTTTTTTGATCGTCGTGCCTTCCATGCTCGTCGCACTTCTGCTCTGACTTCGCCATTTAGCAGACAATAAAGTAAAGCCACGAAAGCGCCCTAGAAAGGTAAATGAGTGTGTGTATAAATTATGTAGAAGAATAGGTCCTTTCATGTCAAAAAGTACCTGGAAGGACGCAAACAGCTGATCGCAAAAGAGCCATACGAGCTCTACTCGGTAATCCTTATGGTAAGATAATCCCAAGAAAAAGGTATAGTGTACTCCAAAGAGTGGCACTAGGACCAGAGTTGATTTAGCCCACCTCCTGAATTGAAAATAAAAAACAAATACGAACATATCTAACGATTATCAAAGGCTTACGTATTTCATTAAATTTTCTAGTAAAAAATTCTTGCCATGTCATCTTATACATATAACTAAAAAAATAACAAAAATAGCAAAATTAATCCAAAATCGATATAAATTAATATTAAAATTATATGTATATATTAACTTGTATTTCATCTTCTTCCGCTGTAGGTGTACTGAAGTTTTTAGTTTCACAAGCAGGACGCGAACAATGTTGAGAAATAGCAGGAAATTGAACTGAAAGAAAGGAGTAAGAAGACAGCTTGATTATCCGTATAATTTGAATAGATATTATATTACAAAATCAACGCACCAAAATAGATATGATAATTGGTATTCTTATGATAAGAAACAACGAAGGATTTTCATGAGTGGTCCAACAGAGAGTGTCCTCGATAGTCGCGCGTATTACGATCCATGGCACTACTACCAAGATAGGAAGACCTAATAATTAATATAATTGATGTAATTAAATCCGAGTAAACTGTATAACAAAATTCTAACCATATTATTTCCGATTGCAAATAACGTTAAATAAATTTGTCTATCTTACCCCATCCTAGCAAAATGTACAGAGTTATTGTGCTGGTATCGGTACATAGCGGTAGGAAAACCAGGTTGTGCAAATACAATCCTTCCATTAAAATCCACGAGTAGTTCGCCATGATAAAATATTGCCATAGACTCGTAATAATCTTACAGATCCAACTCTGAAAACGTTGATTAGCAAAGATGAAGATTATCAAATTAAGAAGAAGAAAACAAGATAATTTAAAATATGCAGATGTAAATATTTTAAAAATAATTAGTTAACGTGATAAGTCCAATTAATTTTGAAAAAAATTTATAAGGATAACTTTTACATGTAAATGCAGGAAATTAGAAATAATTTTATAGAAAAAAATTATAACTAAGAGCTACAAATAATATATAATTAATTGCATAATATAATTACATAATATATAACATAATATATAATATATAATTAATTGTTGTCTTTACATTACGTTCCCTGATAAAAGCAGCCTTTCCATCAACAAAAACGACATCCCAGGCCAATCCAATGCCGTCTATAAAACTCCAATCCTTAAGGAGTGCCATGAAAGCTCTCATGATGAAGGACGCGAATAGATGCATGTGCAGTCTATTTCTGGGATTCCGTAGTTTTCTACGATATAAACAGTATAGTATAAGTGGAGAACTCTTAACAAAAACAAGATGATAAGTTTGTTCATGCAAAAAAATTCACTTACCTGAGTAAAGAAAAGACCACCATAGCAATGATTAATGTGGTAAACGAAGTAGCATATCCAATTTGCGATACCATTCTGATGATGGGTAGCCATTTCTGTCAAAAGTAAGCAATAATAATGCATTGATGGTCGTATATATTAGCAAATTTTATTTTAATTTAATTCTATTATTTAAATATAATTAGAATAGTGATACAATAATCATACACACATGTGTTATTTTAAAAATTTGGCACAACGATTAAATATTTATATGTGTACACAATGCATCAATGTGCAAGATACACGACAATTATTTCTCTCATAAAGCAATATTAAATTAATTATGAAATTATTACAATAAACATTAGCCACAATTAGATAATACTACAGCTTTTTTCAACAAATGGATAAATTTTATTTGTTCTTGGGGTATGCTGAATACATAAAAATACATATTAAATATTGTAAAAATATTGTATTTATTAATTTGATTTCGGCTTAAATTATGATTAATAAATATATTGCCGATCTCAACGATCAACATTCAATAATCAGGATGAAGCTTACGTTTAGCAATGAAAATTCGGCTGGCGCTTGGTACCACCGCGAATAATTCAGCTTCTCGATTCCGTCGATCATGTAACGCGTGCTGTTCAGCACGCACAGACTGTAGTTGCTCCAGAAGATGCCGTCTGAATTTTGGTACCACTCGCCATTCGCCAAGCAGACCTTGCTGGCCACCGCTAGGGCTCTCAAGTTGTCGCTCGTCAGATTGGAGTATCCCATAATCGAGGCTGGTGGACAGGGCAGGGTGGCTGTTCCTGGTGCCTCGGTATACGACCAGCACAACAGACCGTCGAAGGATGGTGGGCATTGACGAATTTGTGTTCTATTACCTTCGTCAATGACCACTCCCGCTTCGGTGACGCCGCGATATTTCTCCAATCTATCTTCATCAGTGTCTCTGGATAAGCTGATTCCGACGGCCTTCGACATCATGTCGCCAAAGATGGATATACCTAACGTGGGCGTTCTTGTTGGTGGTAATAATGACTGTTTAATTAACTCAAGGAGCACCGTATTGGAATCCGAAAGAACCAGATCGATCGTCTATCATTTTGAAATAAGTTTGAGGGGATTTTTTGGACTCTACAAATATTAAGAGATTTTTCGCCAGATATGAATTTCCTCTTTTAGAAACTTCATGAAAATTTTAATTTTTTCGAACTAAATGATATTCAATAAATTTTGAAATAAATTTTTAATTTTTTTATTAAATGCGACATGTTAAAATAATATTAAATCGAGCACACCTTCTCGAGAAAAATTTTCCTGATCGCATTTACGCTTCTGATCGATTAAAAAACGATCCACTTCAGCTTCTCCCATTCCGACGCTAAGAAAACAAGAAAATAAATCAGTATTGCTTAAAAGTCAGACACTCTTTTACGTTCAATTGGGACAAAATTTTTGCCCCACCATTCATTTCATTCATAATGCAGGACTATAGTATTTATGCATCTTTGCTGCACGCGATGTATCGTACATTATTATTTAAATCAAAGTATATTATTATGTAAATTTAAGTCATGACTTTATTAATGTTCCTGTACTACATAAATTACAGTAAATATCTTTTGAAAAATATTTGTAGATATACAATATTCTTCTTTATATGTTTATACTGCCAATTACTTTTAATATTTTCTCTTTTCTTTGTTTTTTTTTTTTATAACGCAATTGAATTTTGTCCGCTCATTATAGGAGCTGTTACTCACACCAATCATAAAATTACAACTATGTTTTACAAATAGAAATAATTATTTCGAAACAAAGTCATAATGATTTTATATAAAAATAATTTTATAATTTTATGTTAATTTCAACAAAATTGTTCTAATTATTAAATCTTAAATCAATTTAACGATTGGAATAACAAAATTTTATCCAAAAAAACATATAAATAATCGTTATTCATAAGAAAAAATATTCTGTAGCCAAATAAGAGCACAAATTCCATCATCTCATTTATCCAAAAAAAAAATAAAAAAGAACACAAATAAAATTCATCACATATCTTCCTTGTATTTTCAGCATTACTATATATAAATAATATATAAATATTATTTTTCAATTTAAATAAAAATAATTTTTTTCGTATTATTGCATTAATAATAAATCTATAAGGAAATAATAAACTAATAATAAATCATAAGAAAATAAATATTTTTTTATAGTCTATTACACCATTAATTCTTCCAAGTAATTTCTTCACTTTTTTTATTAATATATTGTAATGTCTTTATCACTGATGCAACATTTAACATCGATCTCTCACCTTAAATCTTGTTCTGTGGTTACAATTATTTCTTGTTCGAATTATTAGGTACCGTTCGAACAGGTAACTGTATTTTTCTTAGAATGCACCTGCGCGTGTGATCGTGATCGCGAATCATCTGAAACTTTGGCAGAGAGTCATCGTCGTAAATCGGACGGCTGCGCATTGTGACACGTGCACGATTTTCCGCACCCCGGACCTTCCTCTCGTAATGACGCACGTGAAAACAAACTTGAGAGTAAGTACATAAAGCGAATAAAAAAATCTCATGTCCGTTGCTAATTAAAGTAAAAAATCTGCAACGTTTAATTTTGATCATTATATGAATACACAGCATTAAGTATATTTCAATTTTTTTATTTAAGAAATATTTATTTAATTAAAAGTTATACATATATATAAAAACTAATATATATATTTTAAATAATAAATTAAATTATTTTATTTCATAAAAGTAAATTTTTGCTACTTGATTCAATAAGTTATTATTGAGTCAAGTTAAAATTATTTATATAAATATATTTTATAATCGAAACGTAAAGTTTCTAAAAGATAAGCACAAGTTTAATGCAATTTGATAAACTAATTGAGATATTTGTATTAAATAAATGTATTGAAAAAATAAATTTTTTATATATAACATTATATTTCGGTACGAGTATATAACGAAAACTATTTTTAACTTTATTAATATTTAAGAGATATTATACCTAATTAATTATCTTTTATCATCCAAATTTATCAAATTTTGTTATCTTTATAAATTTTTGAATAAATTAATGTTTATCCATTATGTTTCAAATTTGCATTTCTTTTCCACATTTTTATAATGCCTGATATTAGTGACTTCCACCATATTCTTTTCGTTACTCCAACTAATATGATTACTCGATTCTTTCAATTATGTAAATATCGCTCAATATTTATCATGCAATGTATTTGTGGGTATACACTTACCTATAGTAAACGTAATCTATCAAAAATTAATATCTAGAAAATCCTGTCAATCGACTTATGTCAATATTAGCTCAAATTATTACTAAGCTAATAGTTTGAATTTCTAATTGTATGCACAATTTTCTAACTTTCGCATCAGAAACGATATGAAACATGCAAATGCTAATGTTATTACGGCTCTATCAAATATAACATAATAATTTTCGAAAATACATTATTTTAGATAAACAGTTTCAAATTATTAACGAATATTAATATATTACTGTTAATTAAATTATATAAGAAGTATTGAAATTTCTCTACTCAATGTTTTCATAATTTTAATGGAAAAAATGCTTAATATTTAATATTAATAATAACGCAAAACATTGTAAGCGTCATTCACGATACATCAAATATATCAAACCTTCGAAATTTATAAATATTATATATAAAAAATATAACTTTTCGGATATTTTTCTTTTTGGTATGCTTACGTTTGTCATAAGTATTTTATTCAACGCGCATATTTAACAAGAAAATAGGGCAGTCTTTGTGAGAAATAAAGCAAACGGTTGATGTATTCAAAATTCACTTTATGTTAAATCCGTGTAAGAGTCACGTCATAACAGAGTATATCTTTCTGCTCGGATCAGTCGCAGAATCGAAACACGCACACACGCATTGCGTCTTATTTACATACATTCATCGTTGCGGACCGAAGAGAGTCGCATAACATAAGTATACGTACCGTAAATATTACCGTTTTAATCGCTGTAAAATTTTTCTTCAACGATAACCGGTCGTAAATTATTACCATTACATCATAACGTTTACCTCCATATCCATCGATCCCTGTTTCCTTAATCAAGATTAAGACAAACTTGATATAAGAAATAACTGGAGGAGTAATCTGTGCGTATAATTGCAATCTTAAAAATCCTCAATACCTATGTCAATTATCTTGCACTAATGTCATAAGAATATTCAATTAAATACGCAATTATACTTATTATGCAAAAAATTGTAGTCTACTTTAATTAAAGCAAATCTTTTCTTTCTTTTTCTATCAAGTTTTACTAAATAAGATAATTGTATCCAAATATGGTTTAATTAAATGTTGCCATTTTTTCTAACTTTTTGCTGAATGTAAGTCATTGAAAACTGGTGATCAAAAAATAGAAAACATTTCTGAACATTAATTAAAAATATGAGATATTTTCAAATATTTACATAAATGTAATAAAAATTAAAAAGAAATACCATTAAAAAAATTACCATTAAAAAACTATCATTAAAAAATCTATAAATAATAAATAAGCCATATTCAGTGCAATTGTCTTATTTAAATATATTTCTTTGTGTGTGTGTGTGTGTTTTGTGTAAAATCATAATTTAAGATAGGTTAATGTTGGGTATTTAGTATTTTTAACATTATCGCAATTTTATATTTCGTATCTACAAACGCACAAAAGAATTAACTCCTCTTACAGCCATCGATATCGGTAAGTATCGATAAGTACAGATATATTCTAATATCCTTTCTTCTAAACTTGCATTACATTCTTCGCCCCCATCGTTCCTCGTGAGCGATTTGCCTATTTGTCTTTATCTACTTAGTCACCTAAATGTCCATTCATTGATTTACCTAATTACTTAACTATTTGTCTCTATCTACACCTATGTATTATAAATTGTTCCCTACATCATTATGAAATATTTACAAGTTTCCGAGAATCACTCATGTTTTCTAATTCATAGGCCACATTGTACTACAGAGAGTAAGGGGGCGAATTCCATGCGCGCTCATTTCTCAGCTGTTGCATTGCTCAGGCGATCACGCATATTTTGGAATTATTATAATTGGGCGAGTTTTCTCGCGTAAGTTTTATCAATCGAATAGAACTTATGTGAGATGATACGCACATTACCGCTCTATACGCGGGATTCAATTAGAAATCACGTGATGGTGAAATCTCGATGATTTCGTTATCAGGACAAGAATAACATAATACAGCAATGTAAGTTCTTTAAATTTTGAAACAAAATTACTGATTTAAATTATTTTTTATACAAATAAATTATTATGTAATTTAATGTTTATGAATTAATGTTTTATAAATAATAAATATTTGATTGATGAATAATGTAATAGTATCAAACTCAATTCTTATTTGAGAATCAAAGTTATTAGTTTCGTTGAAAGATTAAAGTGATTAATCGAAAGATTCTCTTTGAAAAGAGAATGTATATTTCATATACGAAACATCTAACGATGTTACTCCGCCCTGAGTATTTTTGCGTTAATAAATAAAAATTTCGATTAGTATCGCGACAAATTGGCGAATTTTACTGATATCAAACATTCATCATACGATAATCATATATAATAATTTATAATAATCAATCATAAGACACATACTCATCTCAATTCATATCATGCCGTCCACACATACGTACACATACATACATGCATTTCGCGTTATCTATTATTTATACTTTCAGTAATGTAATTTCGGTTAAAAAGCTAAATTACGCGCTACAAAATTGCCTCTGGCTGAGACTTTTCAGTGATAAAGCTAGTCTATAATTGTGATAGCCTCGGTATCCTCGTGGGATCCGAAAGATAACACGATAATAAGTTTTTCGCGCGCGTTAATACCACGTACGAATGCGCTGTCATACTTTCTGTTTCGTTTGCTGAATCGATTAAAGGATCCTCCTCGCTAGGATTGTAATTGAGCCTCGATGAACGAGATAATGTCTCGTCATCTCATAATATTAGGACACGATGCACAATTGTCCCAATTTATTTCAATCACATATCGTCGTAGTATAACATGATTAAATGATTAATACACTATAATAGAAATATCATTCAGAATTCTATCATCATCAAATCGACAAAAATAAGCGATAAAACACATGAAAAGCTCAAATGCGAAATTTTTGTACTTTAATACAATAGAAATTGAAACTGAAAAAGTATTATAAACAGATAACATCGAAATGGACATATTAATTTCGTTGCAATAATTCTCACATCATATATTCCTTTGCCAACAAATTTACTCTCAAAATAGCTATATCATTTAAATTTAAAAGATATATGAAATTTATGATCAATGTATAATTCGAGTGATACTATATGCACCATTGCACGCAATAAAATTTTTATAGCTCTACCTGATTGCAATCATTCGATTCGTTAAATAGACGCTTATAAAACTAAGCTTGCGCGAATCTTGATTTCAAACCTCTTCAAAAGGTTTATTTGTCTCATGTGATTAACTGTGCATTCCTTTACGTTAAGTTAATGCGTATTGGTTTAAAGTTGCGATTTACTCCGCTGTCGCTTGTGCAACGCATGTTTGCTACATTCCGCAAAAAGAGAACGTAAATAATAGTATCTCTCTTGGCTATGTAGTGATGTCTTTCATAGAGCGACTCAAAGGATTCGGCATTCGTTTCTCATGAGCAGAAAGAAAAACCGTTAGTTAATTTATCGAGCAGGAACGATTGTCAGTTTCGTCGACAAAATGTGTATCGTCGAAAGATCCCACAGATCACGGATACGCGATATCATTACGCGTCGAACGAGATCAATTTCGACTACCGACAGAACTTGCGGCTGACGTCGCCGCTTCTTATGGAGCCCCATTTTTATAGAGAACTCTGGTTTATCAGCATCGCAAGTATAATATTTATGGAACGGCTGCTGAATAGTTCGCGAATTTCTAACGATCGGTCAAAGACATTTTCCAGGATTCTGAGAACACCAATGCGGCCACATAGACTCTGTCTTGATGCCTCTACTATTCAAAACTTCAATGTGCATGGCCAGTCTGGTGTAAACATTCTCGTCCGTAGAGTAACTGTTTGTTGGCAGATCGCTCCTGAAAAAATTCCTTATAAATATTCTTCTTAAAAAGAAAAATCATTTTGCTAAAAACATCTTTATTATATTATGTCGTTTACCATAATCGTTCAGCGAGTGCCGATGCCCTGGGCCATAGTCGAGGTCCCAGAGATGACTGTCCAGTCTGCTCGCTCCAGATTGCCGCTTCACCTCCAAGCACTAAAGGCAGCTGTTGCGGCGGATAATCTTTCCATGGACGATGATTGTAGACAGTTTGCCAAGTACGATATTCGCCACACGCTGCTTCGCCGCTTTCTCGCCATCTGCCGAAACCGCAATCTAGATACCACGCATCTACATGTGAGAGGATTACCCGAAAGCCATCCTCCAACAGGTCCGGTGTTTCCGGCCAGTTGCTGCCACCCCAAGATTGGATCACGTGGATCTTTGGATCGAAATACATCATAATGTACGGCCTCTTAGTTAACGGTGAGCTCCATAGAATCACTGCCTTCGGCACTTTATCATGATTTGCTCGGATTAATCGCTGCAGCATCTTCGTCTCGAATTCTGCCCAAAGTGCATGATGATCCGTCATGTTTTGCGCCTGCATGGCCATGGTGATGTTGCCGTATTGCGCCCAGCATTCGAGATTCACCTCATCACCGCCGAGATGTACTAAATCGCGTATTTCGGTAAGATCTAATAATTCCCGATACAAACCCTCAAGTATCCGATAGGAGTGTTCGTTTATGGGATTCAATTGGCCGCAATTCGGCTCGCCGCAATATGACGACCATGGTTGTTGATCGACGCACAACGCCAACTCGCCAAAACCATGTTCTGCACCTAATTATTATATATTGAGAAAATGTTAATTGAATTATGCTATTAATACTGCAAAACTTGGAATTAATTATGACAATGTCAACCCATCATTATCATAATTTCAAATCACCATTATAAAACTTATTTTTTAAGCGTATCGCGTACCGTTATATAATATATAATTGTGTATTTTAATTGTGTAATTTTATAACTCACAATAATATATATTTAATAATATATATTTTTTCAGTGATACATCTACACCACATTTAAGATATCTACAATTCTCATTCTATCTTAATTCTCAGATATTCAACAAAACTCACCCCATTGCCACCCGGCGCCCGCATGAGCCGGGGAATCAATCTCGATGACAATCCTAACGCCGCGTATTCTCGCATAATCAGCCAGATCCTTCACGTCATCAGGTGTATAAATGTGGTCGCCACTGTAAGCACCCCATCTTGCCATCTCCGGAAATTGTGCCGAGTCGAAAGGGAAACTTTGGGAATCAGTGAGATGCCAATGGAGAGTATTAAGCTTTGTGGCCGCCATGCCGTCGATAACTCTCTTCAACTCCTCAACGGGAAAGAATTGTCGGCCAGTATCGACAAGGAGTCCGCGATAAGAGAATGCAGGTTTGTCCTCAACGGAGGCTCGCGTGAGGATACGAAGAGCGCCTTGCTTGCCGGCAGCTTCGTCCCACCAGATCAACTGGCTAAGTGTTTCCAGGCCATGTCGTACCCCGAAATAACTCCTCCCCGTGATTCTGGCCTCGAGAATTTTCCCCTTTGGTACGAGCTCCAGCTTGTACGACTCGTCAGTGTCTAATGTTAAACTGGCATCCCCATTGCCAGCGCTCAGGTACACGATGAACGAGTCGATTCCGGATCGGCTCTTGGCATTCAACACCTTCACCAAACTCCTGATGTTCCCTGAAAATAAATGATTCACGTAGGAGAAAACAATGATTGATCATCAACTTGGTTACATGAAGCAAAGTGAATAATTATTTAGAATGTGCGGATTTCAATGATTTCCTATTTTACATTAAATAATTAAGTATAATAAATAGAAGTTATGATTTTTGTGCACACAAGTTATGATTTTTGTAACTTTAATATACAAAATAAAATGCATGTGATCTTAAATGTGGTATGTGCTTCGGTATATGTGATGGCATATTTGTTAATGTGAGAAATTAATTAGCATTATTAGCTGAGAATATTTCAGAAAATTAAGAAAAATCTTTGTCCTGCACTTTCTATAATAATTGATGCAAGAGAGCTATAGTGAAGTGTCTTGAATGTGTTAAGTGATGATTTAGTATTCTTTCTTTTTCCTCGTGCTTCTGAACACTCACCGATGAAGACATCCTTAGCATGCTCCAGCAGATCTTTCGTCTCCTGGTCGCTCGTATTCACGATGACGAACTCGATCTGCTGAAGATGCAGGATAACACTGTCATCGCCGAGGACGATGTTTTCGGTAGGTCTGGGCCACAAGAGGCGAGTGTTTCCTCCGCAATGCGCGGTACAAGTTGCCAAAGATGTCCTTGAGGACCTTACCGCTCGCCTCTCGCATCGATTTGCCACACATGCCCAGGACCATGGACTTTGAAATGTCCTGCGATCGTGAAAATCGAGTTTGTATCTCGACTCTTAATCCGACAATGCCGTGATACGACAAAAAAGAAATAATTTGTTTTTTTTTTTTACATATACTTTACAAAATATATATGTATCTTAAATATATACAATAATTTGTCGTACCACTTGATTACCAAGCAATCAAGTTTTTTTCTTTAAGCGATTCAATTTGCAACAGATATTTGATTTGTGATACTCGATTTGAAATGAAAGAGTTAAAAATGATAGATACGCGGAGAGACAACATGCAGTAAACAATTTTATTTCAGAATTTTATTTTGCAGAACTAAAATGAAATGGTTGAAAAGTGTAATTAGTAATAATCTTTTTAAACATATTTTAACATCTCTCTTTAATTTTTCTTTAAACATATTTACATAAATATGTTACAATCATATACAATTAACTTTAAACTAATGAAAAAATCACATTTAAAAAATTGATTTCGTAATGGTCGAGTTACAGAAAACACCCTGAATATCATATTTAAATTAAACTGTTGCTTTAATAATAGCGATTTGCGCAGCATTTGATCACAAAAAAGAAAACAAGAAAACGAAATATAAATAAAATTACAAAATTAACATAAATAATTAACTGTAGGAAAAAATGACACAAAACATTAAATATCACTTTTCTGTAGACTATTTCACGTGCGAACACAGACACATCTTTTATCTGAATAAAAAAATAAGTATTTAAAAGAATCATTAACTGAATATTCTCTAATAAATTAAAATTATTATTTTATTATAAGATTGCAAATTAGGTCAACATATAATTAATATTAGCAATTATAATAGCATAATAGCATAATTAACAACTGTAATAATATAAGCAAGTAAGCAACTTCATACATTAAGCGACAATCCTCCTATTTTGACAGAAGGAAAGATCAGATCTACCTTGCGCGACTCGTTCTCTATGTCGGTCAAGCTGATAATATCGTACTTCTGGCAAATAAAAAGCTGCTCATTACGACAAGAGAAATGAGAGTGCAAAAAGCGATATCGTCGGCATCGTCCGAATTAGAAAAGCGAGGGAAGAAGAAAGAGGCGATGTTTGCGGAACATGGAAGCGTCCAAGAAAATAGCTGGCTAATCAATGAAACTGGACAACAACGTCTACCCAAAATAGAAGAATGAAAAAATAAACGAGTGCCTCAATAAAAAGCATTGAAAAATGAGTACTTCGATGAGATTTGAAAACTGGAAATAAAGTAACAAATATTTACACAGTTTCATGTGACATAGTAAACTAATTACAGAGGATCGCTCGTAAAAATTTGTTTTACCGATGGAGATGAAAGGTCTATATTGGTTTCTCTAAAAAGTTTCTTTTCTCCTGACTTCTTGCGAGCTCACAGACTCGAGTTTGCGTTGCCTCCAAAGGCAAAGGCGAGTCCCGCTCTCGAAATGGAAGGTCGGGAAAGTCGGGTTCGCGTGAAGCGGGTCAGGACAAGGAGTGCAGCAACCGTACGATCCGCACGACGGGAAGACAATGGTGCGTAACTATAGCGGGCGCAGGCGTGCGTTTAGTGTGACGGGCGTGCTCGGGCGAGTGGATTAAACGTGCGAGCGTCAGAATGAGGTGCGACGTCGCGAGAAGAGGCGTGAGGCGCGAGCCACGAACCGGAGAACATGCACGGGAGTTCCCACGCGGAAATTCAAGACATTCGGGGAATTTGTTCACCAGGCAATCAACGTGTTGCAGATCACGCTTGGATAATCTTTTGGAATTGGAAGAGCGATTGTGATACCAGACAGCACGAACTTGGTTCCAGAAGAAAAAAAAAATAAAAGACAGATGAAACGGGATATTATTGGACGCGGTTTAAATTTAGCTTATCAGAAACAAGTCTGAACAGCTCGATACATGAAATGTTCGATATATGAAATTTTTATAGACACTAATTACAAAATTAAAAATCTTACGTGAAAATCCATAAAGTGAAATCCTTAATAATAGACGATAAAACTATAGGTCACTATAGATTTCGTTTTGCAAAATTCTGAAAAAGATTGAAATTTCTCTCTAAAATAAAATCATATAGTTTTATTTTTGTATAATTTAAAACTCGAGAGAGAATGCGCACTTCTTTCTGTGAAATTTTAAATCTTCATTTTTTTTTTTAGTAACAATTTAGAACAGATGATTGCCATACTGCAACATCATGAAAATAGAGAGGGTTGTTCGAAAATATTCTTTTCCCAAACCACAAACCACATGAACAAAGGGAACAAATCGATGCGGGTTCTGGATGGAAGGCATCAAAGATACGCGATATTTTCATTTAGCAGAGATTTAAGATTCCACCCCTTGGTCAGGGGCTATCCGTTACCTAGGCTCTTCCAGATACTCGTAGAGCCGTTCCTCGGGCCCGATTGTGGTTTCATTACCCACCAGGTAATTAACCAAGCCGCGCTGCAAGTCCTCTAGTCTTCTTCGATTCATCGCGTTGTGAGTGCGAAATAAATTCAAAATAAAAAACAAAAAAAGACATGCAGTGTAAGAAAATCATCAGGAGGCGCTGGGTTAATACGAACTGCGCTGGTTATGTTAACAGAAATCACAGAAATATAATAGAAATTAAAAAAAGAACAAAAAAGCGATTTTGCGCTTCGCAATTGCTTTACAATTTTTTAACTTTTGAGATATATTTTGCCTCGTAAAAGAATTCTATGTTCTTAAGGTCAGAAGTTCGAAAACACGATATTAGAACGATATCTAAAATAACCGCTTTTTAAATTAAGCATACGTTAGACAATGCAATTCTACTCAGTTAAAAAATTTGTTTTACGAATGCTCAATAGAGCCATTATGGTGTTTTACTTGTCAAACCGTCAGTTTAAAAGGAGAAGAAATGATGCAGCGCGATGAAGAATTACTTACCGTCGCGTCGCAAACGGCTGCAGCGATGCGAGCGGTGGAGCGTGGGCGTACATGGCAATCAGCAGAACACCGGTCATCAGGACGAGGAAGAGGAGGATCCTCCTCATCCATCCGCTGGGCATGCTACCCACCATTCTGACGAGTCTGCAAATAAAATCAGAAAAATAAAAATCAGCGCGGACATGATTGCGGAAAATTGTGTCAATAGGAACGACGATAACGATGTCGCATCGTAGAGATTCGTTTACCGCTCACGTGGAACCGGATTCCATGAGCCGTCAAGCGGGATTAGCGCGATAAATCCTCTCATATCCTCGCATATATTCTCTGGTGTACACGGTATTACCTTCATTTTACCCGTGTCAAATGCGATCGTTCAAAATCTAGCCTACGAAAGGGCTCGGAAACGGGGATAAAAGTTGTCCGATGTTAAATGTAAGCCGTAGGTGCACGCGTCCTTACCTCCATCGGAGATCGTGTCTTTTACATTTTATCTGTCGGCACTTCCTTCTTTCAATGTGACACGAAGATAAGGCGGTCGCATTTACTGCTAAACGCGCAACAAGACGTGCGTTCGTACCGCGGGATCTCCAGACGGTGACACGCGAGAGATAAGGCGTGATTTACGTGGAAAGCATGTCTGCATAAAGACACGTATATATCTTGAGATTAGACAGTGGGCGACCGAAAGGAAACGCTTCCCGCGTACTTCCGGTGATTCTCCTGGCGCAAGAGAAACACATTGTTCCTTCTTTCTTTTTCTTTCTTCTGTCCTCCTCCTCCTCTTTTAGCGGTTCGACAGAGAACGAGGAGAAAGTGTTTTCCGGAATGTAAATGCACGCGCATAAAAGCGCTTGCTCTTCCGTTTTACGGTCCCACGAGGATTTATGGACCTTTGCCAGGCGTCACCTATCCCGATATTACGTAACATTTCCGAGCAAGTCTTCATCTTTCGCGATCCGCGATCTGTCGAGATGCATCCGATGTTACGGTTCGGTTTATCGCAAATGTAAATACCGCGAGGAAATTTGCATGGACGCCAAGTACCTCGCGGCATATCCGACGATCGATCGAATTAAACAGATCCATTATTAATATGGATTTTAGATGACGTTTGTGAACAAGATTGACATTTACATATTTTCATTAACTATGTAATAAATACGATGAATTAAACAATAGTGCGTAATTTAATAAATTATTAATTCTTATTGATGATCAAGAGAATCAGTCATTTATGTATTATATATCTGTATATTTCTCCTTATAAATGCGCAATTTCATGTTATTAAAAAAAAAGATCAATTGGCGACTACTATGTTCTTTTAGGTGACTAAATGCTTGTCTCAACCTCGTTCTTCGTCACGTCGTAAAGAGGAACAACGTCAGAGAAGTGTCGCTACTTATCGCAGCTGGTCTAAGGGCCACCTGTCGAATCGCACAGAAATACACCTTGGACGCCTAGGCGAGATCTAAGCTTAGCTTGTTCGTCTCTCGAAATGTTCCGCGGTCTAGACGGTCCTGCGTTCTGATTACTACGCAAACAACACTTGGCATCTCTCGACGCTTAACTCCGAGAATAGGCACTTTGGGTTTCGATCCCTCGCTGTCCTCGAAATGAATCATAATATCCCATGCTAATTTATTCCGCCGTAATCAAGACTATAACGTCGAGTTATGACAGCTGTGGGAAAAGCAATGCCGACATCAACATTTTCGTGCTATTTTTCATTCCTCCTCGTGCATACCCGACGTGTTTTGCATTTAGGCAGCTGTAATGACATTCATGCACGAAGTCAAGACGGCTACGCGAAATAGAACAGTGCATAACCCGAAAAAATCGATTCTAGGCAGTGGCGGATTATTTGATATCAAACAAGAATTCTGGGGATTCGAGGAATTTGACAAACAGTTCGTATACGAAAGAAGAAATGATAGTCCTGGTTATATCTCTCTCTCTCTCCTCTATAATTTTAATATTTACACAGAATAATTTGGTATCATAAATAATTAAATACTAAAGAACAAAAGCAAATATTAAACAGATTTCTAGAATAGAAACAAAAATTAAAAAATCAAGAATATATGATATAAACTTTTTTTATGTAAAATATTATTCAATAAAGAAAAATTATATTAATGATTACTGCCGCCGTTCATAAAATAATGAAAATGATATTATAATATTTAATTCTACATTTCGTTAGGCTACATACGACGCTTGGTTATTGATGATTTAAGAACTGCGTCAACAAAGTGTAATTATAATTTTTTGCAATTCAATTTTTTTCTCGTGTTACAGAATTCGCTTTCTGCAAATAGACTTGATTGATAATGCAAAGAACTTAAACAACGCACGCAGACCTATCAATTTATCAAGAAACCAATTTCGCAAAGATCCGATTGAACTTTGCACGGCACCTTGCTTAGATGAAATACTATACCGTCGTGATACCTATGTGACGACATGGGGTTGCGACGAGAGACTGGTGATCCGACACCACACCACACCATATCACACCGCACCGCACCGCACCGCACCGCACCGCACCGAACCACGTTTCACGCAGCCAGCTGACCGAAATTCACCCTCGCGCGATTACGCGAACGGGTGATTTAACGTTACCGCCGCGCCGGTACAAAGGTAGTGTAGAGTCTTCCTTCTCTTTCTCTCCCCGTGAAACACCGAGGATAGTAGCGAAGAAGGAGAAGCGACGACTAGGGTGGGTATGGGTCGAAAGAGGGTGGGTCGAGGGAGCGTGACGCGACGAAGTCGACGAGGATGGTGGGAGCGACGTCGGCGGCGGCGGCGGCGGCGGCGGCGTCGTCGTCGTCGTTGTGTTGCTCGTGCCTCCAGCACACGTGAACTATACCTAAATGCCGTGCCTGACCGCGAGTCGCGTGGCGTAGCCAAGCAACGCGCGTGCCATGACCGCCGCCGCCGATAGTCTCCGGCGAAACGGTACTAAGGACGGACCGGGGAGATTCGTCGAACGCGCGAAGAGCGGGATCGTCGTCGACGTCGTCGCTTCCCCGTGCGCGACGTCGTCCACCCTCGCCGTCGCGATTGTCCCTGGACGGAAAGAAGGGCGAACGGACGGACGGACGGACGGATGGACGGGCAGGCCGACACCGGCCAGGATTGTCATCGATCGCCAGGAGAAACGATATCGCGGGTGCTCGGCGAATGAGCGCGCGATCGACCGGACCCCGTTGTTGTACACTGAGAAACAGGTCGGTCTCACTTGGCAAATTGACACCTGTCATGGTATCAACGAGGTATCAAATGGAATTGAAGGGCGCGGTGTTGTAGCTAACGTTCGCGGGGCGAATTTCGTTTTTTCCATCGGAAAAAACTTGAAAAAATTAATTTCGATTTCAAGCTTCAATTTTGGATGGATTATAAAGGAATGATTTGAAGCGATTTCGATGAAGCATCGCGCTCTTTAATTAACCAAAATCATTTTTGTTGCCTTTTTTGGCCAAACAGATGAATTTAAAAATTTATTGCCTAATGTAACAATATGTTAAATTGTATATACTTTATGCTAGATTCGATTAGTTTATCAGACAGAAATAATTTGATTTATTTTGTAAGATAATTTTTGTACGTTGAGAAATAAGCGTGTTAAAGGAAAATTAAGAAATATGCGATCAGGATCGATAGGAGCGTTTCATGAGCGCAGAAAGATATCTAATTTTAAAACAAGCTTCGAATTAGCAATGCGATTAGATAACGAAACTGAAGAATACTCAGATAAAATCAAGGGGGCGCTTTTCACCGTCACTCTGAATACCCTTACGTGAAACCCACAAAGGTCACATTTTGCACGCTTAAAGCACCGCTATTAATATTCGGAAAACGAAGAACAACCTTGATATCGCTACCCGATTTAATTTAATTACATTTTAAGCGAATGTAAACAATTTCTCAAACGCGTGTCTCACTTTAATTCGCATCCAACAAGATCGCCGACGGCGTTTATCGATAGTAACAACAACTGATATCCGATCGTCTCATTAACGATTCCTACGTAAGTTTGCTGCTCCCACCTCCCACGTTAATTACGAGCGGACAAAGCAGGATCGGGATACTCGCGTAATATACACACCTTGCTTTCCACCTCGCCATACTGACGACAAATATACCAGGAACAATTATTATCCAACTACTATCGCAAACATGATATCGCGGGGTAATAGTCACCTAGGTCGCTTGCGCACATACACACTGACGTCCATATCTCCGCTACCACCACGAGAATCTTAAATTATTTCCTCGCAAACGTGACACACGCCGGCCATCGACGACCATCACGGAAGTAGAATTACAAAATGATATGCTGTCGCACGTTTTACGGCGAGTCATCAGGCCTCAAGGATCCTCATGCGGGTCTCAAGGATGTGCATATTAATAAACGTCGCGACATTCCCGGTCACGGCGGTACAAATTTTTTGTATATATATATATATATATATATATATATATATATATATATATACACAAATATTGAGTTATCATCCAGCTTAGTAAAGACCAGACGAAATTTTATATATATATCACTATAAAATTTCTGGTCTTTACTAAGCTAGATGGTAGCTCGATATTGTAACAACAGCACTGCAAAAACACAACTGACGCCGTTACTCCGCCTTGCAATAACACCTGTCGGTGACTTTAATCATTGGAATGGATAGTTAGCAATAAAATGACAACAAGCTGAACTAATCTTTATATCTGAGTAATCGGAAGATACTGTATCATTTAAATAAATAAAATACATACATCGTTCCTTGCTGTCGTTATCGCGGATAATATTATTCGACAAGTTAGCGATAAATTGCTGACATACTGCGAGATATTATTATGAAAAAATTAAATTAAACAATACCTAAATATAGAAAAACAAAAAAAATATAATAACAATGTAATTAACTTAAATTACATTATATTAAGTAAAACAAATATGAAATGAGAGAGTTCCCCTTCCAGAAATGGATAATAAGAAAATGCGGTAATAATATTACTTTGAAATCAATTAAGCGCCGTTCTCTTCAATTTAATTGAGAAACTCATAGAAATGGGTTCATTCACTAAATTGCTTCAGAAGGAACGATATTTTCAGCGCTAATATTTATGTATTTATTACCTTAATAATCCTAAAATAAAATGTAGCATTCTTTTCAGGAATAGTGATTTCGTAAAACGGAATGTTGAACTCATTAAGGAATATCATTGAACATTATTAAACATAACGACTCCAACTTTCCTTAATGTATTCTTATTTTAATCTTTATTTTCTGATAAGAATAGAACCAAGAAAATAATTAATAATATTATTTATGTAGGAAGGAAATAAGAAAAATTCACAGAATTTTTTCACTCAAATTCGCACGTGGGAGAAAATTTTTTCTCATTAATTAAATTTTGGAAAGTGAAAAAATACGAGTTTATTTCTTCTCGATAGAGAAAAACCAGTTTTCACATTCTCGAATTTTTCGATTGTAAAACTCGCAATGGCGTATAATAATTCGACGGTAGGGAATACGTTGCCGCTTGACCTTCGCGTTACGCTTTGCAATCTTGGATCGATATTTATCTCGAGCCCTCAATTGCGACCGTTATAGTCAGGATGCCATTTAGAGCCGTTTCCGGCCATCGGGTTTCGCGAGCGTTTGTTCCCGGAGCATTATCCCGTGACGATCGACTTCGGCCGAGTCGCGAATCGCGAGCATCGAGTCGAGAGGAGCGTTCGATACGAGAAATACGGGGAAAAAAGGCCGACATGGTTTTGCGTGGCCGAAGGCGAACCCAGGCGCGCACATCGGTGAAGGCACCCACGGCTCTATATATAGAGCACGTAGGCCATATACGGCATACACGTATGTCACGTGCCTTCGACGCGTCCTTTAGTCGATACACGCGCAATCACGCAGAATGTTCGATGTCAGCTCGCCAATGAGTTTATTTCAAAGCGCGATCTCGTTTGTATAAAATTCGAGACAAAATTTGTGGTCCCCGCTCGTCGCAGGGATAATCGCGGTGCGACGTCAAGGGAGGAAATATTTTTTTATAGCATGCCGCCTAGAGCGTAGCTATCGTAATAATTACATTTGCATCTGATTCTTGAAACTCGAAGATTCAATTTTGTTGTTTATCTTAGAAACCGATTTAGACTATGATAGAACGTTGAAGTGGAAGAACCGTTTAACGCACTTTTGTAATATACAAATAATTTTGTTAACATTAGATATTGAAATTTCAAAATTTTATTTTGTTGAATTTTTAGATTACTGTTTTTGCTTGGTGACAAATGTCCAATAAAATGATATTTTAATAATATGCCGCTTTATTATAATAATTATTATACTATTATAATAATGATAACGATAAACAATGATTTATATTATCATCTCCAAGATTAAAAACTATGATTCTGTTAATTTAATATAAATCTATTTTAAATCATAAAATTTGAGATAGTGAGCGCCAACGATTCGACGATAACGAACAAGTATGATGTACCGTGATAAAGACTTAAATTAACTCAGAAAATGCCCGTGCTGAATTAATCTGGTAATCAAAGTAATCTGATCCATCTCTCAACTAATCGCTTTAATTAAAAGTGTTAATTAAAAGCGACGAACCAATTATAGTCGGCTGATCTCTATGTCTCGAATATTATTGTACATGGCGAGTAGCGTAAAGAAATGGATTTTATGCTCGCGCGCGGAAATCGGAAAGCTCGTGACTTTTAAATTTTTCATGCCGAGAATGGAGAGGGTACCGCTAAGTCTGGTGGATTTCTGATCGCGTATTCAAGGTAGCATAGTAATTCCACCATATTCCGGTCAACGTATCGAAGTTAGTTCGCCCATTGATTTCGCTAGTTAAATATAGCGTCAAAATTTATGCACGATGCCTGGTTAACTAGGCGTACAATAATTTTCGTTACCTACAATGATGGCGGAAATTAATTGGAGCACCGCGGCAATATGACAACTCCAATTAGCGAACTGCAGGCAGCACGAACACGTGGTTCCCCGCAGTTATCCGCAGCCCTCGTTTACTCGCCCCGTTGCATCTTGGGGGCAATGAAAACTTTAAGTGCTGACGGACTCCGAATCTACCAAGATATATACTTCTCGAATAAGCAAGAATCTAAATCTAGACTTACTCCATGCTAGATCTAAATCTAGATCGGGGACTCTTGATATGTCTTATAAATAGATAGTATGTGAAAAGTACTTTGAACGTTGAGAAGAAGCTTTCGAGGCGCTCAACGAAGTCTAATTGCCATAAAATCGAGCGAATTAACGAAGCTTCTTAAGTCGGAAAGACAATTCCGAGAGCTCGAACTTCTTGCGCCAAGATCAATGGCTTGCCCGACGACAGCCTCGCTTAACCCCTTCTGTACCGAACGCTTCCTTCCCGTGGAACTTTTCGTGAGTTCTTAAGAAATTTATTAAACTGCACTTCAAGAGAAGCGCAATTTTATAATCTTTTATTTCTACAAATTTAACCTTTGAGCAAAACTTGTGCCATTTATACTGTTAAAACATTTCCTAATATAACATTAATTAACGTGCCATTAATTAGACAGTCCATGCTATATAAAATGTTTACATAGGTTCTCTCATTAATTTGCTAAATTAAAATTCTAAAAACTAAAACAGAACAAAGTAAGTTTATCGATTAAGCTCGAAAGCCGAGCAACGTTTAACAAATATTAGATTCGATTAAAGTAATTAAAGATTGGATACCGATATCAATGCCAAGCGGTGTCCATCATACGGGAGAAACAAATTTAATTTTAATTAACAAATGCGGCTCTTCTCTAAATTACCGTGTCCTATAATACGGCTATAAAGAGAAGTTTAGGTGGCGATGCTGAACGCTGATATTATGTACGTAATATCCGAACGTGTTCTAGATATATTTTAGCCGACATCGATCTCGCCAGGTGTAATACGACGTGTTGCAAAAGTATGCGACAGGGCGTCGGCGACAACTGTCACGTCGTGACATCGCTGTCGCGATATGCTCGCGAATAAAACGATTAATCGACACACGTACGGGTATCGTAATAGTCGCGGTAACGCGAGGATATCGCGCGAAATAATTCGACGAAATTGGAAGCAGACGCAATTGGATCTTGTCGTACACGATAGTACGAAGCAGTTGTCGACGCGCAGGAGCATTCTGGTGAATAATTCGAAGCCGGCCTTCGGAAAAGTTGCGAAAGTAGAGACACGGGACTTGTGCAGTTGTGACTTTAGTCCGGCTAACGCTAAATGTCGCTAGGTCATCATCAAGGAGTAAGCGGCCCGACAGATTTCATTTGGAACAGAAGACTCATTGTGGTCGGCGTCGTTATCCGTAAAATATGGGAATAATTAAAAACAAAAGTCCCTTGTTTAATCGTGAAATGTAGACGTAAATTCTTATTTTGTATCAAAGTGGATACAAATTGAATAACTGACATTAATCTATAATTAATAAAATTTGTGAATTCTCTTCGTCTTTCTAACAAAAATATGTGTCGTGCACATGTGTCGAGTGTCAAAGAAAATTGAAGGCGACACTTCAAAGTTGTAAGGTTGAAATTATATCAAAGATGAGTTCCAGAAATTGTTGAGAGTTCGTCTGCAACAAGAATATATTGGAGAGGGGCCTGAAGAAGTGGATCAGAAGCACGGATGCGTTACGAATGCTCCACGATTAATACGAGAAGATATCTCGGCAGATATCTCGATATACCTCGGGAAGCAATAACATTTGAAATCTTCGCATACTGTTTATCGTACGATTAATGGTACGTAATTATACGATACTTAACGATATACATACATAACGATCTACGAACAACAATTATTGCCTCTTCCATGTATTTTTGGAGTTATTTGTATAGAATTTTTTGCAAAAAATTAATAATACTAATTTAAAATAAAAAAACAACGAAAAGAGAATAAAAAGTTTCAAAATTTGTGCCATCTGTCATTGTCATGGAATGACAATGGAAGATTAAATACGTAGATCGGAAGAATATCGCGATCAGCATCGCCAATCGACATGGCATCACCATCGACGTAGTTGTGAAAAAAGATTTAATCGGTAGATGCGTACATGTCAACTACAAAGCACGGTATAAGTATGCCGTGAGAATATCACCTCCTACGTTGTCCAGCTCAGCATAGCTGATGTGAGCCAAGGTCGTTGATTAGCAAACCCAATTGAAATATTCGTATGTATGACGTTGACACTTCATGAATTAAAAAGCGAAGAAAATTGGAAAATTTCTCAGTTATAAACAGCTTCTATGCGGAAAATGTTTCACAGTCGTAGTTATATAGATGAAAATATTAAGCGTGCCGATTCAATAATAGTGACTCAACAATACAATGGTGAACAATAATGAGCAATCAAGAATCAAGAATAATTTTGACAAATTAATTCTTAGAGATGTGAAACTTTTCTTCATCAAAAATAAAGAGTCCAATTTAAAATTTTTTACCTGATAAAAATCTATAGCTAAAGATCATTTGGAAACATCTATACGATCATAATTATTTGGAAATAGAAATGTTATATGATGGATAAACCTAAATAAAGTTAACATCGGGTGGTATATCGCGTGACGTTGTAACCTCCTGAGATAATCATGAGCAGGTGGATGGGTGGTTGATTAGATTAAATGTGCAGCTAGATAGTCGGCAACTCTAGATCCGAATGAGGTAGAAGATAGGTTGCCATAATACTTGATTAGGTCGATACGTGGGACAATGTTGAGCTAGTATTAAACTTAATTGCACCCATTGAATACTCTTTTAATAAAACGTCAATTAATTTCGCTACGGGCAAAAACAGCATAATCAAGTGGAAATTTTCTGTCTGATTAAATAAATAAAAACGTATTCAAAATATATCAAATATATATATCAAAAATATATATCAAAATATATATCAAAAATATATATCAAAAAATTATGTTAATGATAATTATCATTATAATTTTATGATGGAAATAATTGTATAATGCATAGCCGAAAAACCATAATAATATCAATATCGTCATATCTTTTATTTCTTTATAAACTATTAAAGCAAAAATAAAACGTTAGTTTAAGTAAAAAATTAATAAAAATTGATAAAATCTACTTTGTACTTATTATATTTTCGTGTTGAACTAAAGCTCTACGAGGCAATTAAATAATACATGTTACACTTGACGGATTATTCATACACTTTTGCGTTATAAACTTACCTGCAATTCAGACAGTCTCGCAAACTTCCTCATCTAACGTCCTTCATTTGCGCGAATCTGCAACAAGCGACATACATTCCCATTGTAGAGTCTCGAAAGGCAAAGTTTCGAACAGCAATCTCGATTCTCTAATATACAATATATATGTTTTACGCGCTTTCAATATCAATTTAGACTCAAAAATTGCATAAAATTCAAAGCGATTTATCCATGATTTCAGAATATACTATCATTCATATCCTATAATGGTCGGTGATATAAGTTTAATAAAGTTTAATAACCATTATTGATTAGTTCGTTATATAAAAGGACGCACGATGTCATCGTACAACAGTATTCATTATCGACTAAAATGAACTACGTCGAAACGAATTGGGTTTTGCATCTTTTCTTTTGATAAATTGATTTCAATTACACAATTAATAACATAATAATTTATTAACCTGATAATAATAAATATATAAAATTTTAATATTTACTATCAGACAAAAATTATTATAATTGTTAATAATAAAGTTAATATTAATAACATAATAAATATTTTAATCACATCTTTTAGATTTCGTTTTTCAATATATTAGAAGTCGAAATAATTTCGATTCAATATTAAGCATCTAATATATTATAAATCTATATATTTTATTATTTTTATGTTATAATATTTATTTAACATTTAGTTATCAAATAATTATGATGTCAATTGCATGAAATTAATTTAAAAAGAATGATCCAATTCCTACATTTTATTTTATTTACGAAATATGTCAAACGTTTTATATATTAATTCGAGATTAGTATTTTTAATAAAAAATACTAATAAAGTAAAATATAGCACGGCTTGTCGCAATGCAAAATGATAAAAGTAAATAAACAATTTATCTTTATGTAATATTCTTAGTAAAAGTTAATCAAGCGAATAAAATCGCAATAGAACTTTATTAAAAGATACGTGCGAAACGATAAATCTTTTTATGCAAGTTTATTTCATGCATTACTACAGTTTCATTAATCCACTAGAAAAAAAATGTGGATACCGCTAGGAACGAAGAAGAGAAAAAAAAGAGAGAAGAATGTATTGGAGTAATGCGAGGCGGGATAGGGAAACGGTTACGAATTTTCCAGCCATCCTGATATGCAATTTCGCTTCTCTCAAACACGTAAAAAAAATATGGAAAGTTCGCGCGTTGTCCTGAGAGAAAAAAAACAGGATCGGCGCATTTACCGACTTTATGGCGGTTTCACGCTTTACGGCATGCGAGGAATCAGCAAGTTTTAAAGTTCACGTTACAATATTGGCGAATCGATATTCAGGTACAAGCTCCAAAGCGTACGAGAATGCACGAGAATACGTTGCCAATGCTATATTTAATAATGTTGTAATAATTAAAATATTAATATTCAAGTAATACAATAAAATAATTATAGATTAACTTAATTCGAAACAAACATTTGTTTAGAAAATCTATTTCCTAATAAATTTCCTTACCTTTGAAATTTTCTTTTCAATTTTTTTGCATGCGCATGCTCACACAAAATATTGACTCCTAGTCACAGCCTAATAAATTAACACCAAGTAGATTATCCTTGAAATTAACTAACTCGTTCCGAGCGGCTCAAAATTGATATCGATCGTCGCCTCGAGAGTGGAAGGATACTTGAGAATATTCGCCTTCGAATATTCCATATTTACTTCATTATTATAAAAGCAATGCAAATGTAAACAGCATCGAGAGATATTATTTTATATTAATATATTTATATTATTTTATATCAATCTCGGTATATGTTCTTATTAAGCAGAAACTGTCCTATGTGTGCGTCTTTGCTCTTAAATTTACGAAGTTTGCTCAACGAGTATTATTCACAAATTCGTGTAAACACTTAACTCTGTCTCTGTTCAGGAAATGATAGATCGTGTCAAAGTTAATAACTCAATTAACATTAAAAGTACTAAGTGACTCTTATTAGTTTTTACGCAATGACTAAGACTAGACAAATTGTAATCGATTATTTTTTTTAATCTGTAAACGTCGATAATAGAGAAAGATAAGAAAGATAAATTATTTCGATAATTAATTTAAAAAAATATGTACGTACAATACGCTATCAAAAAATATTTTTTTCTCGGAAAATTCGACTTATCGAAAATCGCTTAGTTGCAAGCTTGCTTCGCAAAAAAGGAATCCATCATTATCGTTCGTTTACAGATCGTGATCACGGCACGCAGCACGGTACGAAACGAGTTCTGACGGCTATCGGCCGAGATCCGATCTGCTGGAATAACAATGACACGCGCGTCTCACGCGCGAGCAAACTCCGCCGACGATAGTCCGTGAAGCCGAGCAGCAGTCAGTCGTGGCGAAGCCCCGACTCTACGTGAGTATTGTACAATGAGAAATTCAATTTAGAGCGTTGGAATTCCGCGCGAACCGCGTCGCGACGTGAGCGCGACTCGACTTTGTAAAAAGGCGTTTCGCGTGGAATCACACTATCGGTGATGCGACGCGACGCGATGCGGTGCAATGCGATGCGATGCGATGCGATGCGATGCGATGCGATGCGATGCGATGCGATGCGATGCGATGCGATGCGATGCGATCCATCGGATTTCATCAACCGTAACGGAAGCGCAACGCTAAAGTATCACCGTTTAACGGTCAGCGTTCACCGCTAGACGACAATACAGACGACAATCGATTGCGAAGAACTATTTGTCGACATCATCTCGAATCGAATTGAAATTTATCACTTCTTTACTGCTAATTAAATATTCTGCTTATTCGAATCCTGATCCAATTATGATAGTACAACATAAAAAATATATATAATATAAGGCTCTCTCTTTCTCTGTATATATATATATATATATATATATATATATATATATATATATATTTACTCAGAATAAATACAAACAAGAGAATAAGACAAAACGGTCTAATCTTCAAGATCGAGAAAGAGATTGTGTGCTGCCATATATTTGTCATGAAATGTATTTTCCTCTCACAAAGTTAAAATTAAATCTTTCTGCAAACGAATCTTTCTTCGTGTGATAATATAGCGGTAAATCACTTTTTTCAGAGCGCGAAGAGGATTAATTTAAATTTTATGTCCCCAAGTACAAAATCGATTTTCCCAGCTTTCGAAGAAAGTAAGCTAGAAAAACCATTATCGTACTTTACATCCTATCTATCCTTTCCCCAATTTCATTTACGCCTATAGATAACGGCAAGCATCAAGATAAAACTTGCACTTTACATACGATCAATTAAACAAAAAAAAAATATGATGCACGAAATGGTATGAAAATTAAAGATAAAAATCATGCGTATAAAAACGATGGCAATGTTTTCAGATTTAACGTCCAATTCGGATACGAAGAATCCCCCCGAGCGACATAACCGGTCGTAATGCAAAGTCGATCGTGCTCGGGGGGGGGAGGAGAGAGAGGCATTTATCCGACAGGCTTTTCCGACAAGAGGCGTCTCCGGAAACGATAAATTCCTTTTCAAAACGATCAACGGCGATCTCGAAGCAGCACGGATGATCGAAATTCTCTTCGTCTTCGTGGGCGATAACGATCGGTAGTAGCACGTGCAACGCGCAATTATCGTCGATCTTGATCCACGATCTTTCTCTACCAAGCCTAACGAGGTGATCGAACGATAACCGCGATTCCGAGAGGCGCAAAGGGGAGAAAAATAATTCATCTTAGCGGCGCTAATTAGCCGCGTTCCGATGCCATTTGCGAAGATCGAGAAGAGATTAGGATCGACAGCGGGGACAGCGACGAGGACAGGATAATGCAGAAGATAGCGGTGATGGCCGCGGTACAGAGGGCCCACGGCTATCATAACGGCAGCAATGCTTACGGGGATGCAAGTAACGCCCCGCCGGAGTATAACGGCTCGACCACCAGCAAAAGCGGCCGCTTCGACACGGATCTGCACGGCAATGTTAACATCCTTCTTGGTGGGTGAGTAGCAACCGCGTCAGCCAGACAGATACCACAGCACGGCTCGGAAATATAGGTGAAAGATACCTCACGGCGAACACGGCTAATTCCGAGCTCTTTGAGAAGACACGTTTTCATCCCTCACACACAGCTCTAGTCCCTTTAATCCTCCAACGGATTGTAGTCCGTATGTTAAACAGCCATTGCAAGAACACGTAACAAAAGTACTCAATTGCTTACGTAGTCGCTGTTCTTAAAGATTCAATTGTTGTTTCATGCAATATGAGAAATTCAATGTACACGTCAAAACTGGTTTGGATAACGTGACAGATTTGAATAAAGATAACGTTACTCGAATTTGAAATTTAACGAAAATTCTATGATAGCTTTCATGAAAATATTTGGCACAATTCATAAATAGCAACGTGTTTTAATTTTCATAAATAAATTGAATATCAAAGACATCCTATATATCAAAGATGAACCGATATAAAATATTTCCTTATATCATAAAAATTTGAAAAATATATTTACAAATTTCACTAATAATGTTCCACAAAATAGAATAGAATTTTTTGGAAAGAAAAATAATCATATAAAAATACATAAAAACTTAAAGCACCGTTATCTCCGTAATGAATTTTTATCTTAAGTCGCTTTATTAGCAATCTGAGATAAGAAAATTTATGACAAATAAATGCTAATTAAGTAGTTATCATAATATTACACTGGTACAATGCATTATGCATCGTATGTATATCAAAGATGAGTTTGTTTTTAAAAAACAAATTACTTAGCGCGATAAAAAATTCTTTGAATTAACATACGAGATGAAGAAAAACATTATTTGTAATTAACGTCTGTCAAAGCACACGTCAAATGACACGTTTATACTTCGTTTTTCTAAGATGTAAATTTTTTGTTCAATCATCTGTAAAAGATTACCCGTCAAATTGCAGCAGGTGTTAAAAGTGACAGTTTTATACTTCGTCATGTTTAAAAATTTCTGCTCCCTCCGGAGGGAAAATCGCACGCTTACTTTTCTACCAGTCACCCGTCCTTTATAACAGCCACGCTTTTTCCCTTCGAGCGTACGGGCACCTCCCAGCACAAAAAGCACCGTCTAAACATCGTCTATATTGGTTCGCTTTTAGCGCCATGATCAGCGGTGTGATCATGATGGTGGTGCTCATATGCTATTGCTGTCACAAAAACGTCCGGAAGCATCGACCGCAGGAATATTCGCAGTACTGGAGAGCCGAGCCGGACATTCACAGTCTGGAAGTCTTCACCATGGACACGCACGTAAGCGAAAATTTTCAATTGAAAGGTCATTATCTTAATCGTAAATATATATATATATATATATATATATATATATATATATATATGCAAGATATTAATTTTATAATGTTCCATTTTAATAACAATTACGTTTTTTATATCACAAATTTCATACCTGTTAACGAAAGATTAAAATAAAATAAATTTTAAATTTGACTATATAAAATTTGGACAAAAAAATTATCAAAAGAGATGTTGATTTATTATCCATTTACATACAACATTCTTCATATATAATTCAAGGGAAAGATCCTTTACATTTTCGGTATTAAAAATTTTCATAATGAGATCTCGCTGCACGTTGTTCAAACCTCCCGCATGTTTACCAAAACATCTCTTCCAAAAATACTTTATGTTAGATCTGAGGGTATTCTGCGAATTTCATTACATGAAATTACTTTTAAATCATATCATCTACTCGACGCAATGTGCGCACCGCGAATCGCTTATTTCTCGCCGACCTTTTACGCAACCTCCCGCAGTCGCTCACCTTTGTGGTTGCGGCCGCAATTAAATAAAAATTCGCATATCTCGCGGAAACCACGCCCTCGCGTTACACGTAAAAGCACGAGCGCGAGAACATCGGCTGGAATTGTACGCCGCAATGCGACAATGTGCATACTTTGCACCTTCAGCCTAGAGATCATCTCGAATTTCAGACCTAATATAATACCGAGATAAAAAGAATGAGAATTAAAATACAATATTATCAATATTATATAATAAAATGACAATAGATAAATAAGTAAAAAGAATATTATAAACAAAGATTACTCTATTTATTATAATTAAAATATAAAAAGCACAGATATAAACATGAAAAATCCTACCTATGGATTATCAATGTATTATCTGTTTTGAATTTTTATATTATTCGTTTCTCCTTTCATACATTTTATCCTTGTGTTTTGACTGTTATATTTTTAACAGTTTCGTTTCTCTCTTCAACAGTGCATCGAGAGATCGGCGACGTCTCAAATCCATCAGGAAGAGGGAGTGCCCGCGTCTCTTCCGCCGTGTCCCGTGACCTCGGGCCCTCCACCGGCCTACGAGAGTCTCATCTTTGACCATCGGGCACTGCCCTCACCGATCGACAAGAAGGACGAGTCTGAAGATCCCGGCAGTATTATCTCACTCCCGATAAACAACCTGCCAACCGAATCGGAGGCCAACAGGATCAACAAGCGGGAGAATATCCCGAGGGATGATCAAGGTCTACCCTCCTACGAAGCTGCCCTAAAATTAGAAGCTGACGGCTACGTTTAAGGGGCGAATGAGGATCACTGGAACTACTTCGACGAATCTCATCATAAAAATTTCCAGAGCTCATAGATGAAATGCCGAGTCATGGATATCAAGGGAAAATTCCATAATTGAGGAATAGGCGATGGTGAACCAGCTGTGGACGATAGCTGTCGCCGGCTGAAGTTAATTCCGAAGGCATCTGTGAAGTTAATCACGAAGGCATCTGTGAAAATCCCAATCTGAACGAGGATGAGGAATTGAGATTAATTCTTAATTGAGAAAATAAAAGAAGAAAGGAGAGATAGATGGCTGAAAAACTGTGAATCCATTTGTGAATCAAAGGCGTACTGTGAAAGAGATTTTGAGTGCAATTTTAGAAACGTTAAGGAACTATCATTTTCTACGTTTGATTGAAGATGCGTGTAAAAGAAATGATTTAATCTAAGAGATGGGGAGGACAGAAAAACAAATTTTTAGTGAGATTTACTTTTATAGTTGTATGTATAAATGAGAGCTAACGAAAGACATTATGTTACATCAGAAATATCCTAAGAAACTTGGAACATTACTTTTCTCTTGCCTCGTTGAAAGATTCCAAGTAATTCTTAACTGATAAAAAATAACAAACAAAAGATAAAGTGCCTGAACATATATCTTTTTTGAAAACGTGCGCAAACGAAAGACAAGATGAAAGAAAAGCTATGAAGTGAAGCAATTTTTCGAAAGTACATACTGTTTTTCTTTCTGTCTTGTCTAAGCAAAGCGACACGTAAAACATATTCGAGAGCGACTTTTCATCGACAAGAGATAAAAGTTATCGAAAGATGCGATATCTCATCTTTTCTATTTTTTGATGATCTCTATGATTAAATGCGTTGATAGTATTTTTAATGTAGGAGAGAACGTGTCGTAGAAATATATAGAAATCTATACACGCATATTCGATTTTAAATATAAAAGTCGAAATATATACGAGTGTACAAGCGCAAGTTGAAGTCAGTATGTGAAAACGGTACATATATGAGTCGCAGTCGCAGACAGCGTACAGAAAGACCTAATTTCGCAAGTAATTACATTTTATAGATGTTAAGGGGGAGAATACTTAACGGCATATTTTTCCCGTCGGTCATTAGTTTAAGAGAGCAAAAGCGGACATATGAACGCGGCACCGTTAGATTACAGTTTCTGTTTGAATAAACAATGTGCATCGCTATAACGTAAATGATACTTCGCATAATGGGCGCAGGACATCGCGAAATTTATTATTGCGTTTCGCTAAGAAAATGCTTCAAAACAATACCATTTTACGTAGAACTTTCCTCTGTATGATAGATGAATAGTATGATAAATAAATAACTGTGCATTTAATATGCATTTTCAAGCATATACCGGCAACGGTCGCAATGATGATTTATTATTACATCGACCACATGAATATTATGCAGTAAATATTATCGATAAAGTTGTACCTGATACGAATCACATCAATTTCGATTCAGTTACGAGAACATAAGGTTGTGCGTGCCTTAGCGCGCAAGTAAAAATTTTGTAATTTCTGTCAATTGCAGTAATAATTAATATCACGTATTGTTAAAAAATCTTGTTGAAATAACAGTAATTATTATTATTATTATCACCACTTTCGGTCTTGCATACTTTTAACTTGGCCAAATCATGAGATTATTATTTTGCTGGATTTATTTATGAATACTTAATTACGACAGTAATAATAATTAGTCACAACAGATGCAACAAAAAAAAAGCAGAGATAACCTTGATATCGGTAAAAGAAATGTTTGCTCGAAAAGACAATTTATCAGACAAGTCGTGTTTTAACCGGTTAACTGCGATAAAATGTGATGCTTTAGCTAAGAGTTGGATATTTAAGAAGCATAATGCAGCAACACGAATTACATAGTAAAAGCCTTAATTGAATAGACGAGCGTTCCATTAGCGTTCACCATTATTCATAAAATCTTCTTTCTGTACCGGCATTATTATTTATGTATATTACGGCTAAAGGTACAAAGAGGAATGATTAAATAGCCTCAATCAGTACCGGTCGCACAAAATCGATACAAACCTAAAATAACGGAATTTTACAAAATGTACTCGGCAATGTTGTATGAAGAATGAGATCTCGACAAATCCATTATCCAATCTCTCATATTGCAAAATTCGTTAACGCGAAAACTACTTTTACATTTTAGCTAAAAAAAAAAAAAAAAAAAAAAGAAAAAAAATGCACTCAAAATAATCAAATCCATGAACGTTTAGTATTGGAAAACTAGAATATCCTGCTCACACACTCACTCACTCACTCACACACACACACACACACACACACACACACACACACACACACACACACACACACACACACACACACACACACACACACACACACACACATACACACATTATATATAAGCACGTCAGCTCGCTTATATATTATCTCGATCGTGTGTGAGATTGATTGCGATGAAATCATGACAAAACAAAATACATCGCATATGTATGTCAAATGATAAATACGAGCAAAATATCGTGATATCTAATCACAAAGCATCGTAAACTATAATCCAACTATGATTGCGATGCAGTGATGGTGGATCTGAAAGACCAATACATTCACGCTATTACATGATTAGCACGCTATTACGTGATTCATTAGGCATACAAAAAAAAAACGGAAGAAGAGATAAAGATGCTAAATATATTCGCAAAATAATATCAATACTTTACATAAAAATAATAAATAAAACAAAGCTTAACATTATTTCTCAACATGCTGATTCAATTATTTGCAAAAATAGATAAAAATATAAATTTTTTTTCTCCTTAAATTATATGAATAATTCATAAATATTGATAAAATAAAAATATCAAAGTATAATATTTTTATCTTTATTAAATTAATTTAATAGCAAAATATCTATTTCTATTGAAATTAATCCTTTATGTGTTTAACGGTACTAAACATATCTAAACTACTAACATAACTAAAAATATAGATAAAAGCCATTATGATTTAAAAAGAATAACGGAAGAATCAAGTAGGATATGAAAGATAAGAGCAAATTGTTAGCATCTGACAAGGATCAAGGATGAAGAGCGTCAGCGACATAAAATCATATACCATGACGCGGATAATTACAGAAAAATGCAAATTGCACAATCTACACGTGCGATCACTTCGTCACCGCAAGTTTCTTGCAAAATACGCTCTTTTTAACAATATCCAATCTAAAATTTCGATGTTACATCGCGGCTTAGGATTTGCACTGTAATTAACACTCTCATCATGCGACCTTCGCGAGGGATTGAGCCAAACAGAAAATAATTTCCGCTCCGCGGCCTGATTGCGAACTCCGCGGCGGAATCCGAGATCCCCGTAACGAGTTCGTATGGAAATTTCAAATTGCTAACGACACGTACGTTTCGCGCACGGTGTGCGTATCGCCCGGATGTGCCGTAATTAGATTAGATTTACACAGAATAATTCGCGTGTTTACATTTCCCAACGGTGTAACGCAGAACTGTGCCACTCGCCCCGTTATCAATTCGGTTAGTCGCACGACAGCATATATGTTACCGTAGATAAGCCGGTATGTATTGTATGTATATATAATCCTCCTTTATATTGCATAACGCTATTATGATATAGCAGAAAGAAAGATAGATGCGTAATGCAATATGATAATGTTGCAACATTAATTTTGAGAACTTGAAAGAGGAAGCCGAGTTCATTTTCCACGAAAGCGTTAGTTTGTAATAAGTGGATAATCAGATCAGAAATTAGGTGACACTGTAAACTAGATTGAAAGTTTCCCTAAGTGATGCATATTGATGCAAACTCAAAAAGCTCGTCATGAAGTTTCGGACGATCTTAGAAAGAAAATTTAATGTTTCCTCAAAATTTTTGCAAATTTAATTATCTTATATATATAGGAGAAAATTTTCTTTTCAATTGTTCGCTGGTGCAGACTATTGTATTTAATAAAAACTATATAAAAGTAAAGATGAGTACGAGAAAGAGAGAGAGAGAGAGAGAGAGAGAGAGAGAGAGAGAGACATAAAATAAGCGCGCAGTCTTGGCCAGATAATTTCTTGGAGAGAACAATTATCTAGCTTTGCCCCTTGGGGTTTCATATGTAAAATACGCTGTACCGAGCAATCTTCCTTCGTGGCTTCTCATAATTAAGTTTCAATCGACCATTAAATGTATCGATGTTGTGATGCGTAGTATATACACATAAATTATTCAGCGTTCGCTGAACGATTGCCCCAACCAGAAGCACCATAACCCGTTTCGTTCCGCGTATAATTAATGAACGTATTGATCCACGAAACTTTTCAATGTAAAGAATTGGCAGAATTGCGATTAACTGAAATGATAAAATAATAATCGACGGATAATGGGGCATGATCGTAAGTATGATCGTAAATACCAACAACGCGAGTTGTTTCATCATCCTTAATTAAAATAACCTTTATTTCAATCTGAGTAACGTTTGCTTACGAATAGAACTGTCGTTTAGTTACGAAATATTCGAGATTTGCGTTAAACGTTAAAATATGACAAATAAATTTAATTCTTAAATTTAAATTATTTTTATACGTGCTTTACTCATATGAGATGCAACAGAAAATACTTCTAAATGTACAACTTTATTTATTGTTCTTTGATATATGTTTAAATATATTCCCCTTGTACATATATATATATATATATATATATATGCCTTGATATTTTTATCGTAATGGAGTTTATTAAAATAACTATCGGACAAACCAGCAAATAATCAATAAATATCAGATAATACAAGTAATTTAAATAACTATGCTAATAATTGAAATTATGATTATCATTACTACTGGATTTTTACGTAACAATTTTAAGTGTCAGGACGGCATAATTTTCTCGTAAATGCAAATAATATGTTATACATGTTAATAAGCTAATATCATTCGGTTTGTCTTTTTAGAAAGTGGTATCTATATTACGAGCAAAATTTGTTCAATGGTCCATCGGTTTCATGATAAACGATACGTGTGATAAGTACAAATTACCATATACCACAAATATACACAGTCATCCACTGGCGATATTAATTCGTGTAATACGATAAGATAAAATGTATCAACGTAAGACGATTCTACGCGGTGCGATTTGACGTGATAATATAACATACATAAAGAATGATTGTCTTGTATGCGCGATGGTAACAAAACGAGGTGCAGCGAAAGGATGGAATTCACAGGGTTTACATAATATGGGTAGTGGAAAATGTAGACGACAGCAAAGTGAAACAAACACAGCGTGAAACAAACCTCACAAACGATATATTCCTTGGATAATAAATTCAATCAATTGACGGTCAATTTGTTACAATTTTAACTTCGTTAGGGTGATAGATTGAAATCGTTATACATGCCCATAGTGGGACATTTATTCATTCGCTCAATCGTTATTTCTCGAAAGATTATTCGGTACATGTATATAATCATAAATTAACATAAATTGTATAAATATAATTGAAATGGATGAAGTAATTGAAATAATTCTTTATAAAATATAAATAACTGTAATACGCATAAAACATTATCAATTGGAACATATGCATATTTCTATAAATACAAATATAGTTCAATGAGCCGAAGTCAAAAGACGTAGAAATTAAAACGTAATTAATTACAAAATTATCGTGTAAAATTATAAAACACGTAATTACGCAACAATGCGCATCTTCGGAAATACGTTGACATTGGACATCTAAACAATCGCAGATTAACCTGCTTGCTAATACAGTAAGCGTATTTACAAGTTAACAAATATACAGAGTGAAAGATCGCTTGAAAGTCTTCTGCTACGATTTGTTTAATAGGATATTTTCGGCGAAGATGGCTTCCTCCAATACGCTCGTCACATTTGCATCAGCCAATTAATACTTAATAAATTTTTATAAAAGAAGCGCTAGATATCTCTCATCTCTTCGCGATGTAAAAACCATCGGAAGTGAATATCTAATGCAGAGTTTTTCTCGGGAACGATTGTATTACCGATGACACATCCAATTAACACAACAGCAAATTTGCAACAGCTCGTGCGACTCTCCGCGCCTTTTTTAAACACCGTATAACCGAGAGCGAAAAAGGCAGCTTGGTCTCTCCATATTTACACGTTCCAGATTATCTTATCGTCTTATCAGAGACCCGCACCTTGCAAACCACGCGAAATCACGTAACATCTCTCTTTACAGCACCAGTCTATAAATATGAACTTGGAGGACGTGTCAGCGATGAAGTTACGAAAGAAGATCCATTAGCGGCGATCGATTAATAATAGCGGCGACTTCGTTAAGGCTGAAATTCGCGCACGTTTAATAACTCAAAATCCCGAGTTTGCCCTTGTCGCGAAAGGAGATTTAATCCCTGAGCACGGCACTTAAGCCGTAGACGCCGTAATAAAAGATAGCGATTGTAAAACCACGTATGGCGTATGCGGAAAAAGCGTAATCGTATTTATATTAACATTGTTACGACGTCGATAGCGAGCGTAATGCTTCATCGAGCCGTTGTAGTCGCGTTGTTCGCGTGTGTACAAAAGCGCATATGTGTACACACCCGTAAGGAGAGCCAGCACCGCGATGGTAAATCGCAAACGGTAAACTGTAAAGCCAGATATGTTATCTATTACCGCACCGATAGCACGAGTAAATCAGAAAGTCGATAGATCAATCCGGGGAGCATAGTCGATTAAGCTACCCCATCCGAATCGGCGACGATGTACACAAATTTCATACCGAGTATATAATTCACTTTTATTTCGCGAATTCAGTCATTGAGTCGATCGACGACAGCTGTTTCGCATTGAAATTGCAAAACTGCCTCAATAAAATTAACTGCGCGAATAATAATTGACGCAAACCTTTGTTATTAAATATGTACTGCATTTTTATGACGTCGTAACGAACGTTGCGACTTGATCGATATTTTTTTTTTTTTTATTTAGAACTGTAAAGTAGATCAGAAAGTAGACGTGGACAAAACTCGATAGATGTTATTTTGAGAAACAGATTTTCCAATAAATTTGGAAACAGATCTCGTTAGCAAAATATCTTCAATTTTCAATTGAATGTGTAATTTAATCAATCTTAAATTAAAATTCAACTCTGGTTAAATGAGGAATGAGATATCCTATCATTCACGCGCTTACGTTACCTAGATAAAAATATTTCTCAACGAGAAAAAAAATTTGTGGGAAAAAAGATTTACGGCGGATGCCTTCGAAATGTCGATAACGTTCTATGGTGATAAATAGTTATGCAGTTAAGGATTAATTGCCGTAATAGGGGAATACGGAAAGTTGACAGATCACTGCATGAATCACGGTCATTCTTATATTTACATTGAGATATTACATTGAGATTAAGTATTCGCTTGATTCCCATTGTAAATTACCTTCGTCGGTCGGGCTTCTACAACTTTAAATGCCTTCATTTAGAATCGGTTTCAGTAGAAAATTGAGTTTGACTGAAAAATGTCACGTAACATATCTAATCAAATCAATATTCCTGAAAGATATAATGTTGAAATATTTAAGTATTTTATTCTATTGCTAATTGCTATTCGTAAAATCTATGTATGTGTATCTTTTTATTTTTTTATATAACATTTTTATATAACATTTTATGTAACATCAGAATATTTGGTAATAGTCACGTAACAAAAGTCAAAAGTGATTAAGAAAAATAAAATAGTTTAATAAGTATCGTGGAATAAACTATTTTGGAATTATGCTGGGTTAAAAAGATTAAAGATTAAATAAATTAAAAGAAAAAAATGCAAATAAATAAATATTATTTTAAATCTTATCCTTTTTAGTTTACGTTCAGCTAACTTTATTCAGAACTTTATTCCATTAAATCATTAAATCTTATTCTAGTCTATAGTTTATTTTATTAAACCATTGATAATATATTTTTAAAATAGTTCAAATCACAAAAATTATCTTTAGAACATTTTCAAAATTCAAGAATCTTATTTCGGTTCAGCATTTGACTGACTTTATCTTATTAAAATATTATATAATTAAAGCTTTATTTCTAAAATAATGTGCTAAAACATTTTCAAACCTCAAAAATTATTTAAAAAAAAATTCTTATTAAAGAGGAAGGATTATTCCAAATATCAAAGATTCAAATATTTACGTCATCATCATTACAACATTACAATGTTTCTCGAAGTCTGAATTTTTTAAGATGTATTTAAATATAACAAAATCCTGTTATTCCACCTAAAATAGAATTTTTATTTCTTCATTTATTTTTCAAATAAAAATTAAATCACCAAGGTTTCAGAGACGAAAAGTTTTATCAAATTTTCAAGATATCGTACAGCTTCAAATCGAATCTGAATTTGTTATTCAGATATCTATTCGATGAATATATGTATAAAATCAAAATCAAATTTTTTTCTACATTCTTCAAAATTCTATACAGATCAAAACCTTTTTCTATTTCCCTTTGAAAATTTTTCTTTTGCTTAAATAAATTTAAATAAAATTTACTTCAAAAATAAAAAATTATCTAAAAAGATAAGTACGTAAGGAATTGTGAAAAACGGTATAAACGTTATACACGTGTGTCGTTTCGTTATCAAAGACATTGCGATAATTTTTCAATTTGCAAAAGCGATGTTTTTGTTCAACAAAAAGTCTTTATCTATCAATACAAAATTTTTTTCATGCATTATTCTTTTTATATTTCTACGGTTTCTATGAAATTATTAATGTATACGTAAAGATATATATTTTGATATTGAAGAAAAAATCTAGTTGAATACAAGGATGGCAAATTGCCCACCAATTATCCCATTCTTTCGTAGCTTCTCGAGATGGATCGATCTACGAGCCAACGTACCGCGTTTCCGTCGTGCCGCACGTATGCCGCACGATGCATTACGAGCAGAAGACCGAAGTGTAACGATCTCGCGTGGCGAAGGAAAGGAAACGAGCAACGGATCTCTCTCGAACTCCGAAGATGTTTGCGAGATTCCGCGCATGTCTGCGTTTGTTAAGCGAGAGAGACGTTCGAGTCCTTCAGCGGATTCGGAATGCGAAAAGTGATCTTTGATCCTCGACATTCAGTGTACATCGGCACGATAGCGCCACTGTAAACTGTGACTGTGAATAAGATAACGTCAAATCGAGAAGACGAAAGCGTCATCGATGTTAGATCAGTTTCGAGTTTAGAAATTTCGTATTACTGCGTTTTCACATCTTATCACATTTTATCACGTTCGGCTAGATATCAATCGCGGCTACGCGGGACAGCGAATAGAGAAGCAATCGGAGCAGTAAAAGCGATTTTCTCATAATCCCGGCGTAAGAAAGCATGACACGCGATACGAGTTTAACAGGAAAAAATATCCTCGGTGAAAGGACGCACGTCCCTTCTCGTTCGCCGAGACACGCGCGAACAGCTGACGAAAATAACAAATACATACGATCGGTAAAAGCGGCTCTAAGGCTCTTACCTTCGTTCTCGGGAGATTGTTTATTTAATTACTCATCAAATATTCTCGCACGTCTCGCGTCGGCTAGACTTTACTCTACTCGCGAACGGTGCACAACGAAATTCTCGGATAATACAAAAGGAAAAAACGGGCGAAATGAATACCTGAATAATCCTGGAACCGGCTTAATCACGACGAGGCGTTCGGTGCGAAGATGAGTAAACACGACACCTGCCGCAACGACACAAAGGTCGATCGCGTCTCTCCAGATCTCCGCCGGATTGGGTCAAATCGTCGCGGGCAGGAGAGAAGCGGCGACAGAAACGGAGCTGGACCGGCCGACGCGAGAGCAAGTTGAGGCGAGGCGAGGCGAGGCAAACCGAGCCAAGCCAAATCAAACCAAACCAAGCCAAGCCAAGCCGAGCCAAGTCGAGTCAAGGCAAACCAAGCCAGCGAGCGATCGTGCAAACATATCAGACTCACTCACCTAACCTTCCAGCGTGACTCCGGTCCTTCGGCCGGTTTGCGCGGCGCCGCGCGTTTTGTTTCCCAGGTTCGGCACGCAACACCAACTGCTGCAGCAGCAGCAGTAGCAGTAGATGAGGAGGACGCGCGTCCTTGCACGCGCGCGACGCGGGATGCACGTATAGGGGAGCACGCACGAGTTACGCGACGGCGGAGGCATCAATGGATAGTAGGAGAGACGCGTGAGTTAACGGTACGTCTTGGCCATGTCGGGAGAGAGGAGCGAAAAGGAGTAGGAGGGAGGAAAGCGGAGAAAGAGAGCGAGAGAGGCGCGACGGTACGAGAAAGGGGGAAGAGGGGATACGGCGAGTGACTGGCGCGCGCGCGCGCGCGCGCGGGCGCGCGCGTCCGCTGTCAACATGAGGAGGCGTTCACCGACGGTCGACACTTCGTTCAACTCCGTTGCTCCGATGCCTTGCCCGTCACCCGTCATCCGTCACCGTCGGCGGTCCTGTCGATTCTTTGACAACATACAACACGAAACACGAGAGATAAACGAGTAATTGTACCTGTATCTCTCTTTCTTTCTCTTTTCCTGTGCGACCGCACGGACCGCGCGCACCTTACATACTACCTGTTCCCCGCCGTCGAAAACGTGTCGATACCGCTATCGCGCGGTCGTCGACGGAGATCACGCGTGTACAACCCGTCGATAAAATCAGTCGGTAATGTGATGCGTAAATATTTACATGTTTTTTTTATTTATTTCATTGTATTTATTTGGTAAATATACAGTATAACGTTTTCTTCACCGATTTTTCTCTAATTTTATGAATTTATGTATTTCCATGCGCAGACTATATTTCTGAGAAGAAAAATTATCCCGATTTTTTTTATTTTGTGACGTTGGTAAATTAGAAAATCTAATGATGAAATTAAATAATCTAATAATAATTTATAGTTACAGAGAGAAGAGCAGAGAGAAATCTGAGAGCTGCTATCCCGGCTTTTATTCCCAGTGGGATCGGCAAAGCCACTTGCACACTATCGCTAATATATCCATTTTTTTGAATTTGAAACTGCTTAGCAACATCCAATTTTCCAACACTGCCAATAAAATTACATTCTGATGCGTGTTTGTACTATATTTACAAGTTATGGATCAAGAATATCCTTTTATAATTTTATCCTTTTATATTTTTTTATATTTAAAAATTATTTATATTAAGTTTGCAATGTTTTAAAACTAATATATTCTAAATAACAAAACAAGTACAATATGGAAAATATTAAATAAGTTTAATATTTGATTTGTAAATTAAGTTTATATGAAATAAAGAGATATTTTTTATACATAGCAAATGCGCTTTTTCTTTTATAATATATCATAAAATATAATATATCATAAAATTCTTATAATACAATTTTTTCTCTATATAAGTGAATTTTTAATTTAGGAAAAAAGTTAATAAATTAAAATGTTTTAAAAATAATTAATTAAAGCTATAAATTAATTCATTTAAGATTAATTAAATAAAGTTAAAAGTTATTAATTTTTTAATTTTATTAATTATTTTAACTCTAAGGCCATGCGCCTTATCTATCGGAGTACATGAACATATAGGTGAACTATATAGTATCAGAGAGAAGCCTGAAAGCGGACATGCACGCGATTTAGCTGTAACTTTATTTTGAAACGCCTCTATATTCATAAAAACGTGGACATTGAACTATGTAACTAATGTCCGTGATTCTATAGATAATGTCCACGATTGTCCGTGATTTTCATTCGTGTTACGTCCATGATTTTGTGGTTTTGTTTTATGCTATCACCGACGAGATACTGTTAAATACCGACAACCGTGGGCAAATTTTCGTATCCACTAATGAGGCCCCGGGGGCCCGGGGATAATTGAAGAATGTTAATATATTCGCATACTATATTTGCACACTATTTTGTAATATGTACATATAGCGATAACTAATTTATTATAACAATTATTTATTGTAACACACATAAGATATGTAAGATGTCTATATATCTAATTTTACAACAAGTCGTAATTAGTCTATTAAGCAAATGCACGATAATAGATTATTCAGAAGGCATTTAAAATGTAACGATTATAACATTATTTAATGTTGAGATATCAAAAGACGTTATAGAGTATTGTATTAATTGTATTAGTTAGATATTATTCGTAATATTGTTGAATATTTCGTTTTTTTCGACACACGTTATAGATACGCGACTTTCAAAACTGTTTACGTACCGTGGCTGTGGTATGTACGGCGCGCAACGCGTGTCGTGTTTACAAGCGCTCCACGTGTTATCATTCTTTATCCGGCATTCGTACGAACAGGTGTATCGCTCCGCGTTTCCTCATTCTTTTATTGTTAAATGATACCAAACGTTGCCGTATTATATAAATATAATAATAAATGACTGAATAACAATAAATAATTAACGCTTGATTAACTATTCATAAACGTATCTAAATATCTTCTTAATAAATATATGCGCATATGTTGCGCGACTTATTTCTTTGAAATTTATGACTTTTTGTAAACAATGTAACCCCTCCGATGGGTATGGCTTTGACGTGGCGGAGGGACTGAGTATTCCGAGGGGTTTCGATCCCAAAGACGAAGAAGTCAACAGTACCCATTGCATCATTATTGATAATTTAACAATATTATAAATAATATTTAACTTACACAAAATACTATAGTTTTTAATAATCGAACATTAAATAATATATATAGATATTTCATTAGAGAGTCTCGTTTCGCGATATGCTTGTGAATCGACAACTATTGCGTGTGTTATTAATATATTATTAATAACATTAATATTACCGTTGGATGTTATTAATAATATATTAATAATATATGCAATTGTCGTCGATCTTTAATCAACATTCCACTGCTGATTTAAATGAGTGAATCAACTGCCAAATTAATGATTAACAAGCATATCAAAACGATGCTCTCTAATGAAATATATAAACATGTTATTTAACGTTCGCTTACTAAAACATGTAGTTTCGTATAAATTAAATATTATTTGTAATATTGTGAAGTATTTCGTCGTAATCATTGATGGGGCAGGACTTGAAAAATGTTTACGCGGCGCGTAGCGCGCTCCATTGTGTACGTATGGCGAGTCGTGTTTATAAGTGGTCGACATGCTACCATTCATTCATCGGCATTCGTACGGACAAGTCGCGGTGCGTGTCGCTCCGCATTTCTTCGCATTTCTTTAAACGTTGTTATATCATACGAAATAAAATATCTTGTATAGTAATAAATGCTTATTAACTGATATGATTCACGATTCGTAAATGTAAATGAGAAATGAGAACTCTATAACAAGATTTTATATATATATTATATATATTATATATATATTATATATATATTTTATATATATATTATATATATTATATAATATTATATATATATTATATATATATTATATATATATATATATATATATATATATCTCGTGACTTATTCCTTGAAATTCATAACTTTTTGTTAAATAATACCCCTCTAATGGGTACGGCCTTGACGTGGCAGAAGGGCTCAGTATTCCGAGGGGTTATTTAAGCAGTACTATTAATCAGCGAAATGATTTGCCGATTAACTTGTACTGCTTGGGTATGTACTCCAAAGACGAAAAAGCTAATCAGTACCTGTTGCATTGTTATTAGTAACATTAATATTAACGTTAAGTAATATTACTGTTATTAATAACATATTAACACAGCATAGCCACCAGTCGTGAAATGGCTCTTATATGACCAACTTAATTAATGCATTTGACGCATTAATTGTCAGTTTTTAATCGACATTCCGCCGCCGATTTAATTGTGAATGAACGAACTGCAGCCAGTTCGTCGCGTCGCGCGTTTGCTTCGGGAGTGCCATATGAGTGATCGGATTAACAATAAGAGACTTTTCCTCGCCCTGCGAGGGCTCGTTTGAGAATATCATAGTTCGAGCCGGTCGAGTCGCACTGTCAAGGGGTGCAGGGAGCGCGGGATCTCATTGAGACGTAGTCGGTTACGTTTTCACGCCACGTGCACCGCGGCACTGGTGATGCCGGCTGTGAATATTACACGCATTCGCTACCGCTTGATGTGTTGTGTTTCGCACAGTTGCAACCTGCATTAAACGGCTGATTGAAAACACGCTTGTCTTCGACAAGTGGTTCGGTTCCAATCGGTAAGATTTCAATCGGCTGACTTGTTTTCGTCGCTTATTCTCTTAATTTCTTATTTTCGACACAACATTGCCATGAGTCATGAAAGGGCTCCTATGTGGCGCGTGCGTTTCACGCACTGATATACGCGATTATATAAGCGCGTATTAGTCTGGAGCGCGCGGACTATTTTTCATTTTCGACACAGCATTGCCACGAATCGTGAAAGAACTCCTATGTGGCGCGTGCGATTATTTAATCGCCAATGATCTTTATTTTCACTTCCTTAATACCTTATCCTTCCCCCTTCCTAAACAAATCGCGTTTAATCTGACTTGATCAGAGTTCGGGCGGTTATTGCGTGTGTCGAGAGACTGGATCCCAGTTGTCCGATTATCTAGATTGTTAAGCATCGGCAGTGAGTACCTTCTCTCTCGTCACATCTATCAGCCTTCTCGATAACCCGGGTAACTTTTGATATCACATGTATGGTATCCGCCCTGGTGATTCGACCTGAACCGTTGGCTATGTGATGGTTGAGTCAATTTTAGACGTGATTTCTAAGAAACAAGAGACGTCGGATTCAAGTCAGTCGATTCGTCTTCTTCCACTTCTCTTCGGTTCTAGCCTTTGCTTGAAGAGTTACCGTGTGTCCCGAAAAGCTCACCGACTCGGGTGCTGACTGAACCGACGGAACTTGATATTTTCATGAGCAGCTAAACGCGGAGTGCCGTCAAGTATCGTGCGAAAGATTTTTATCGAAAGTTAATTCGCGCGCGATTATAATAATTCGCGAGTCCTGTGCTACGAGGAGACGACCTAACATCCTGAGAAGAGGAGGAAGCCTAGGAGAGGCATCGGGCACCGGCGGAGCAACCTTGCAGTAAGGTACATATTTCTTATCAATATTAATTGTTTTCTCATTTATTTAGATCATTAAATTTAAATAATTTAAAATTTATAATTCCGAAAAGAAAAGAAAAAATGCCAAGTTTTATACGAATTTATTTTTATAAAGATTTTTTTCGAAAAATTATATATTTATTTTAATAAATATCTAATAGAAAAGTATTGCAGTTGGATATGTTTTCACAGATTTATTGCCCTAAAATGGATAGATTTAAACAATTTGGGGTTGTATATTTAATCCTGGTATTACACTATTTATCGATTTACTGCAATGCACTTGTACAAACACAAAGAGCTCAGGAAATAGAATTCTTTGTATAAATGTTTGATTATTTTATATTGTTTTTTGTATTTTATTTGCGAGATGTATAAATTGCTCAAAAATTATGAAATAATCTCGCAAAAAAGTAAATTTTGTAGTAAATTCTAATTTAATACAAGTATTGTTAATATAAGTATTGTTTCATTTACATTATGTATTAAATTTCTTATTACTCATATTATTAGATTTGATGAATTATATAGATGTAATATCTAGCATTTAGAATTTATATCATAACAATTTACATAATATTGGCTGATTATGCGAGAAATTTATTATCTCGCTCGAATCTCACGTCATTCATTTTAAATCTTTTATGTCGTTCTCACCTGATTTAAGCACTGAGAAAAAGATTTCTTTAGATTTAACAATTTAGTTTCTGTTTGTTTGAATTTATTTAACTTAACATAATTTTATATTAAAATTCAATTTGTTGAATTAAGACGAGTTTGTTGTTTCATTAGAATATACTATGTTGTTTAATAGAAAAAACACCATTATTTAAAGGAAATAAAATCTATTTTTGAACTAAATAATACTTTGTTTGGCTAGATTAAATATTGTTTCAATGAAGAGATTCTTTAGTATTGTTAAAGCATAAATAAAAAGTGCATTATTATTTTGCAAACAATTTATTAAATAAATATTTTATTTGAAATAAAATTATTTATTATTTAAAAAATCGAGCAATCGAATTTGTAGAATTAATAATTGATTTGTTTGGACTATTTAAAAAAATAAATATCTTTGAATCTAATAAAACTTATTAAATCCAAAAAAATTATTTTCTCTGTGTGATGAAATTTAAATAAACGGTTTCGATTATATGTGAATAATACCGACAAATCATATGGGCCTTAGATTTTTTTCTTTTCATTGAATATATTTTTCTTTTTATATATTAATTATGTAGATCACAATCGTTTCTATTTTTACTTTTCTACTCTTTTTTTTATTATTGCAATATTTTTATTATTCAATTTTCTTAAATTCTTTTTATCAAATATAATCGAATTTCTTTATTTAAGAATATTTAATAAATTTTTTATTTAATAAATCAAAGACTAATTACGTATGCTATGAAACGCGATATTAAATTAGCTTCCAAAATTTCATGTAAATTTTATAAGATTTTTATCACAAATTTCATATTTTATTAATGTTGAATATTCTCGCCCTCGCGATCGACACAATTGTATGACCGTCATGTGCACGTCGAATAAATAATCTACTGGCATAATTAGCTGGTAATTGATGAAAGTATCTCCTTCCTTATCTCTGGCTGTATGTGGTCAGAAGTTCTGGCCAAGTCGACGATGGAGTAACATGGCCAGGAGCAACGAAAGATAGGTCTAATCTGGCCTGAAGAATCACATAAGGTTAGTTTATATATATATTATATATATATATATTGGTTTTATATATATATATATATATATATATATACATAAGGTTAGTTTATATATATATATATATATATATATATATAAAACCAAAAATAAGTAAGTTAATAAGTAACTTAATAAGATTTTTATACGTGCGATTGCACGTAATTGATAAAGTTCTCTGTGTCTGCACTACAGATAGTACTGTACTATCTATAAATAGTACTGTAATACTATCTATAGCTGTATAAATAGTACTATAGTACTATCTGTAGCTCTATGTATTTAAATTCGGGTAAGTAAGAATTCGGGAGGAAGAATTAAAACAAATAAGGAAATATTATATATTATAGTTTAAAAATTAATAATTCTATGATGAATTATTTAATTTTATTTAAATAAATTTATCATAGAATTATATTTATTATTATATTTTTTATATAATTATATTATATAATATTTAAATGTAATTATAAAAAATTAATAAATGTTAATTAAAATTGATTTTGTGAGACAAGAACGGAGAGAGATTGATCGTCCCTCTTTATCTAACTAACTGTCATTCCTGCATATAGCACGGAATTAAACCACGTAATCGTGGACATTACCTACCTTAGGATCATGGATAGATCATTGATTACATAGTTCAATGTCCACGTTTTTATGAACATAGAGGCGCTTCAAAATAAAATTGCAGCTAAATCGCGTGCATGTCCGCTTTCAGGCTTCTCCCTAGTAGTATACATTTTTATGCATATAGAAGCGCTGGTGGACCAATCAAATGCGGGCGTGACACTCTCAGGCTTCTCTTTGTTATTAGTTCGTTGTGTTATAGATGGCAGTAAAATGCGGAAACAATTGCTATGGTTGACAATGGTTAGCTGTTAATTTTTGTCGTTCATTGGTACGTGTCATTTTTCGTCGTATTTCGTCTTATCGTTAGCATTATGCGCGATTGTTATTCCGGCATGCCGCGACAGGAAATATGATAATCACCCGTATAGTCCAGGCCGCTTGATAATAACATGCTACTAATATATGATAAGCTACACAAGTCTGCAGACTGTTTTGGAATAAGACTCGCCTGGCGAATAATCATTGACGGATCGCGAGGGGTTTACTGTGGCGCATAAACGCAGAAAGTGACACATGTGTCATCATAGAGTAACCTAACGACGATCTCTCCGCTTGGCTTCTGCGTGAACGAGTAACGATTCTCACCGGTGTGCAATAAACATTAAGTACGAATCTATTTTATTGGAAACTTCATTTTGATAATTTCTTTGTAACATATAAAAAATGTATACATTATTATAATTATACATTATATGATCGTATTCTTATTGAAAATTAATTTATACTTCTATTATTAATAGAATATTATATTTTTTATTATGTTGTAAAGAAAGATTGTGTTAATTGATTTGTTACTTGATATTTGAACTATATAAAAAAAATATTGCATCTGTCTTATCTTATCTTACATTATATCATTATATAATTAAAAAAAATATTTTTAATATTTTTTAAACTGAAAAGGAGATATTTGTGTATAACTTTAAATTCTGTTGTATAGGTAACAATGATTGGGATATATCGCCTAGGATTATATTTATTATTATTCGAAAGCTGCATTGGTAATTATGCCAGGTGGAACATACAACTGCTATGCTCAGACTTATATCCACGAGTATTTTTGAGTTATTTACCTCGTGGAAATTTGACTGGTGGAACTTATACACAACAGATTCATCTCTCTAACATGCAGGACTGTGTTATGGCCTGTTGCAAGAAACCCCTGTGTAATGTAGCATTCATGCACAATGGTACATGTTACCATGTAGAATGTGAAAACTCCATGATGTGTATACCACTATATAGACCTGAATTGGCAAACGATAATCCACCAAGCATGATATTGGTGAGACCAGTGGAAAGTAACAAAGTATGGAATGACTTTTTGGATCAAATTGATGATGATAATGTTGGGTAAGTTTCAATGTTTAGATAGATGTATTTAGCATTTGTAGTCTTTTTATTTTAAACTAAATAATAAAATTATCTTTTTAATATATCATGTTTTTAGGACACTGAGTACAGATGGTACAGAACAAGATCAAGTATTATTTAACGATGCAAGCAAGATTAATTGTATAGATCAATCGAATTGCCTAAATAATGAAATTTGTGTAAAACATGGTGATACTGATGTTGGAACTTGTCAATGTCCTTTAGGCTTCAAGCGAAATATTGCTGGTATGTATAATATATCAATTTTATATTTATCCATGTAATTTGATAAAAAATCTTTTTAAGTTTCATCAAAAAATTTTTTTAGCAACACATTTATTCTATTTAGAAAGATTAGTAAATTTTAAATTAATTATACTTTTAATAATTTATACTTATATTATTTGCAGGTACTTGTATAATGATGGATGAAATAGATACCGCTGAACTCGGTGTAACACAACAAGCAAAAATTTCAACTACGAACGATATTAACACATCGATCAAGCCAACTATGAAACAATTATTAGTTTCGGCAGTTTCTAAGGAAGTGAGATTACCAGAAAACGAAGTCACGTTATCCGCGTATACTGTCCCTGCTGAACAGGGCAATCAACACTATAATTATGCTTGGAGTCTGCTTAGTCAGCCAGAAGGACACACTGGGACAATGACAGATCAGAATCGTGTTACTGTTAAATTAAGTAATTTGTCAGAAGGTTTGTACACGTTTAAGGTAACTGTAAGCAGTCCAAACGCTTATGGTGAAGCTTACGCCAATGTCAGTGTTTTACCCCGTAAGTTTTTTAAAAGTTTTATATTTTTTTTATTAAGAGTTGTCTGTTGTTACCTAGATTTTTATTTTAGCGAAACGTATCAATCAAGCACCAATTGCCATAATTACTCCCGCTTCGCAAATTGTGAAGCTACCGAACACAGGCGCAGTCTTGGACGGTTCGAGTAGTAAAGATGATGATCGTGTCATCTCTTATCATTGGGAACTGCAACAAGGTCCGATTGGATATCAACCTAACCTTGTGGATACACCTACGCTTCAGTTAGATAATCTTATTGCCGGCAATTACACATTCAAGTTAGTATACCAACTATGTTGTGTCATATTATTGAAAATGTATACAATATGATATTTATATATTGAAACGAGGTAAAAATCTCTTATTTCGTATATTTCTTAGATCAAGGAGTGTAATCATATCAATAGTCATATAAATTAATGTACAATTTTTATAGATTAACAGTTGAAGATTCAGATCATGTTACGAATTCGACAAGTGCCAATATAACTGTTTTAAAAGTAACCGACTATCCCCCGAGTGCAAATGCAGGACAAGACGTTATCATTTATCTGCCTCAGAATACATTGACGCTTAATGGTAATTTAAGTACCGACGATCGAGGAATAGCCAATTGGGAATGGACAAAGAGCCCATCTGATCAAAATAAAGCAGTGGATATGCAGAACACAAGAACACCTTACTTACAATTATCAAATCTAGAGGAGGGAATGTATACATTTGTACTTAAAGTAACAGACGATTCCGAGCAATCTTCTACAGCAGAAGTACATGTTTTTGTAAAACCTCCAACGAATAAACCGCCAAAGGGTATTATTTTTATTAATATCTATTAAATCTATTAAATTTATTTTTACATATTGTGCAATTTGATATTTCATTTGAAGAGTCTATCGCCTTTTATATGATTGTTTAACTTTTTGTTACAGCTGACGCTGGTGATGATATAAGCATAGCATTACCGGTAACTCGTGCTGTTTTGAATGGCACAAGAAGTAAGGATGATATAAAGATTGTCTTGTATCATTGGGAGCAAGTAAGGTACAATGTATCTAATTAAATTGCATCTCACATTATAAATCATGTATCTTGCATTTATTATGTATCATTTATATTATAGTGGGCCTAATAATGCCGAATTCACCACAGTTAATGAGTCTATTACAAATATTACAAAATTAACAAAAGGTGATTATGTATTTAAACTAACAGTTGTTGATGATAATGGGAACGCGGATTCAGACATGGTGAATGTAAAAATAACACAAAGTAAGTACTATATTCCCAATCATGTATTATATATATTAAAAGAAATTTTATTCTCTAGATAAAAATGCGCCGCCGAAAGCGAATGCTGGTGGCGATCAAATTGTAACAGCACCGAT